>NW_015546047.1:1124718-1130853 GCF_001515605.1 Sinocyclocheilus anshuiensis | reverse complement strand
GCATCACTGCATAGAATTGATGTATAGCTTTCTCTTAGAGTAAAAGAGTTTCAAGTTGCATTTCTTGATGCAGCAGCAGACTGTGTTAAGTGACAGCAGTTTTCTGAAGTACTCCTGAGCCCATGTGGCTATATTTCACACTGCAGCATGACGGTTTCTTATGCAATGCCAGCTGAGGGCTCAAAGGTCAAGCACATTCAACTGAGGTTTCCTGCCTTGCCCTACATGTACTGTGATTTCTCTGGATTCCCTGAATCTTTTCACAATATTACATGTGAGTCTTTGTGATTTTGCATTGCGAAATGTGATTTTTTATTTGTTTGACACTTCTCATGAAATTTGGCACAAAGTGATGAGCCATGATCCAGCTTTGCTTGCAAAGACTGAGATGCTCCTTTTATACCCAAACATGATACATTGACCCATTACCAATTCACCTGCTTACTTTGAACTGTTTCAAAACAGTTTAAAGTGGATAATCTATAACTTTTTCACTCTACATTTACTTTGGTCAGTGAAAACTTTGGAAATCTTTTCTTTGTACTTTTGTCAATTGAATAAAAGTTAAAGAGAATGAACAAATCACAGATTCTTGATTTTATTGCATTTTTACTAAACGTCCCAACTTCTCTGGAACTGGGGTTGTATTTAAAGTGTCCCTATTATGGGTTATGAAAGGTTCATATTTTGGTTTTGGGAGTCCCCAACAACAGGTTGACATGCATGCAAGGTCAAAAAACACTTTCACTGTCTTATAATATGCATTTATTTTTTACCTTACTTGCTCAACGACTCCCAAACGATTCGCCCAATTTTTCCAAACCCCTCCTTTGTGTGACGCTAATCTGCGGTGATTGGTCCTATTGGTCTCATTTTTATTTCATCATGCCTGTAATGCCTGATAAATCAGCGTTTGTGAGCGCAGTACTGCTTTGTGTACAGTAGAATGTTTTACACAGTTTTACAATGTTACACACTGCATAAAAGGTAATTTTCAAAAATCCATAATAGGGGCACTTTAAATTATTTTGTAAGCTACAAACCTAAGAAACATTTTCATAAAAAAATGTAAATGGCCAGTTTTTAGAACGCAAAATGGAAGCATAATAATATAAAATTAAGATATTTGTATTTAATTAAATTTTTCTAAAATTGTCTGTGTGCCTCTTGTGACCCCTAGGTCAGTTTTGGATTGACATAAGGGTGAGTAAATGACATAATTTTTTTGTGAACCTACCTAAGCTCTACCTGTTGCTTTTCATAGTCACAGAACTGGAGTAGGTTGTAATGAGCGGATCATCTGTTTGGAAGTCAGCCACTGGATTCAGACGTAATTTTACTGAATGCTGAATGCTTTTACTGGACAACCATAGCAATTTACTGTTGTTCTTATGTTAATGTAAAACCATTGTGCTTTTTTGAGCCTTGAAAGGATTTTCACTGAGTGTCTAGAGTGTCTGTTCCTCTTCTTCTCCATGGTAACATGAAACATGTCCTCACAGGTGCGGTTGAACTGTCACGAGCAAATCAAATTTCCTGCTAACGGTCTGCAATGCCTAGATGCCTCTTCTATCCCCACAAGTGTGAATTATTGTCAGAAAAAGGATGAATTCACAGCCTTAATGTATCACATACACAAAAACAAGCTTTCAGAGGGGGAATTCGCTAGGAATTGGTTGCACCTACTGATCACTACATTTTTTTTAACACACTGTCTGTATTTTTAGCATGCAATTCACTAAAGAGCTTGTGTGAATTGCCAATAATATAGGTAACAGAGCAATTTTTATGCACAATACTTTACTCACTGGCCAGATTTGCATAGAAGGTGCACAGAAAAATGAAAAAAATCTCACACACCTTACTTTTGAATAAAAGTTAGCTTACCAACGTTTTCCCACTGACATTAATAGCGCAATGTTAATTGCAGGCTTAGTTTGTATAAAAAGAAAGCGTATTTTCTCAGAAAAATATTGCAATGATTTTATTTAAATATGCCTGGTGCAGCACTAAACCAACACAGGTAATTAGTTAAGCAATATGAGAAGTTAATATTAAAGTTAAATTTGAGACACATTATTGCTAGTTACTTATCTGTTTTTGCTTCGAAAATGAAAATAATTTGAAAATAGTTTGCATCTCCGAAACAAAACACAATAGGATGTTCTGTTCCTGCATTTTTGAATGAATCTTTTGAGTGAATGAGTCAACACAGCCACTTGTTTCATTCCTGAATGAATCAGTGTGTTTGAGCGAATTGGTTGAGTGAATGATTCAATGACTTACTCATAAAGCCTGTCAGTTGGTTTATTCCCAAATTAATACTTTTTAAACAAATCAGTTGAATGAATGGTGGGCTGTTTTTAAAATCACATACTGTCTGAGTAGGTACTTCCTTTGAACACATAGTTACTTTGCAACCGCTACGAATATGTTCTATATATGTCTGTAGTATGAATGTAATCTGGACGTACTACATTCACCATGTTGTCATTATCGTGACCTACCAGCATCAGATGTGTCACCTTACTGCTATTCAGAAATCCTACACATACTGTTTTTGGCCTACTATATAGTAGGGAAGTATGCGATTTTGGATGCAGCCATTGAATGATGCACTCATAAAGATAAACTAATAAAGTAATTTGTCACCACCTACGAGCATAACAATGCAAAATTCACTTTTACATGTTGTTTGGACATAAATGTGTGTTGGCAGTGTGTGTGTACACAACCACCCTGTAATGAGAAAAATCCGCCCGCTCCTTTTTTAAAATCCCCATAAACCATAAGCAGTGTCTCAGAACAAGCCGTTCACAGAATCCTTAAAGTGTGATGTCATATTTTACAAGCCCCACCCACAACTGTTGACAGACACTGGCATATTAGCAGAAATCCCGCCCTGAGTGAGCCTCACACAATCCGCCATGTTTATCTTCATGCTAGAGCATTTAAAAGCAGCATTCAAATAATAAATGCCTTCTTATTACAGATATTGAGGTTATCCAGTCCAGAGCAGTGAATGATTTTCTGTTTTTATTTTATTGTTTGGGTCATGTTAACAGCGTAGACAGCAGCAGGTACTGTATATTATGCTGCTGTCACTTAATACACAGATCTAATATAAAAATGCGATTTCTTTCCCAGCTGTTTACCTTCACAGACATAACCGACTGTGTTTTTGTAACTTATGTGGAGTTTTAACATAATTATGTGTGTATTTGACAGTTTAAGTGCAATAAGGCATGAAAGAGAACTTAGTTTAGTACTCACATGCCATGTGACAGCCACTTTCTGTGTACGTACTTCGGATGTGTGCGCTCAGAAAACCGTATATATGAGAAGTTTAAACTAATATGGGCTGCGTTTCCCAAAAACATCATAAGCCTAAATTGATCATAGCTCCATTGGTGGCAATGGGTCTATGATGGACTTAAGCTTACAATGCTTTTGGGAAGCGCAGCCATGGTTTAAAATGCATGATTTCAGCGCGATAGACATGATAATCAAAACCAAATAGATGTTTTTTGGCAGAGATATGAGGTATGAGCTGTAAAGGCACAGTCCTATTCTGGAAAAGGGGGCGGGGAGCAGCAGCTCATTTGCATTTAAAGAGACATGCTCAAAAACGGCGTGTTTCTGCTTCCACTCAAAATAGGCATTTTCAAAATTATATAATAAGTGATCTGTGAGGTATTTTGAGCTGAAACTTCACAGACACATTCTGGGGACACCAGAGACTTATATTGCATATTATAAAAAATGTCCTTTAATAAAAGTCTCCAATGCTTTATAAATTGTTGCATTTAATAAAAACAATTCTCCCACAAAGTAATACATTTAATTAGCCTAACATAAGGCTGTTTACAGTTGGTAAGCAGCATAGCAACTTGGCACACTGATATATAATATGTGGTCACAGGTGTGTCTACAATGGCTTTGAATGTGGCTCAACCAATAGAGTTTAGAGAAACTATCCATTTTATACATGAGGTTTTGCAGTATGCTTTTATCACCTGCAGGCTTCAGTACAGTTTGTCTGTGAGATGCAATGCCATTGACCTCAGCTGCAAAAGCTCAGTCGGACACAGTTGTTTCTGCAGACGAGAAGTGAAATTTTAATCGAGGCGATCACGGTCACACCTGCCACTCGCATGCGGTCACATATATCTCTTAAATTATACACACACATACAGCGATAAGACTTACACATGTAGGCTATTCAGAATGGCTCCATGTTTACACACAAATAATCTTCTGCTCTTCTGATTCGTGGTGTGCGTCAGCCTCCACTGATGAGAAATTCTGGGCAACAACATTTGACATTATGGATGAATAGCTTTGCAGGGAATTTTCAGAATATATCTCTATGGCAACCAGTAAAACCCAATTTCACCGACACTGAATCATAAATTAGGCCGTAATTGTCGTGTCCACCCAACTGCTCTCTCTCACCATATTTAGTCACACATGCTACTGCATTCTCACGCTTGTCTCTGTCTTCTCTTTCACTTTCCTGTTTTTGTTCTCTCTTTGGTGTACTGCCACATAAACACACTTCAAGCAGAATTAGGGTGGAATTCTCTAAGAATGAAATGTGCTTGCTGATAGCAACATTTATTTGAAAGCAATGTCTGCATTGTTTTAGCGCCTGCTTCAAAAACGGTATTATGCAAATTGGGTAATGGTACAGATGGACCCTTAAAATCTGTACTGAACACAATTTGCATGCCAATTCCCAGTCTTGCACATTTGTAGAGGATGCTGTAGATTGTTGCAGTATGTTGTACTTTACTTGGTCTGTACAGCATCTCTCCTCTACTTCAGTCGACTCTTTAATTCAGTCTCAGCTAAGAAGGAACATTCTCTGAACTTTGATTAGCATTCTGGCAAGGTTTAGAGAATGACGTTTTCATAACTCAATGTGAATGTTAGCAAAGTATACTTAGAACATATATTTTAAGCTGGGGTAAACCTGACATATAAAAGAATAGTCAGAATAAATAAATAAATAAATAAATAAATAAAATAAAAATAAATAAGTCTAAAAAGTCAGTTTGTCTTGCAGAATGGCTAAATTATTTTTCTTTTATGTAAGTATCTATATTGTGATAAATATAATTGTAACAACACTTCCACTATTATCATCATCTATGTAATGACATGCATGGGTTCATACCTTGAAAAGGTGTGATTGTTGTATTTTGCCTTTGTAATTGATTTATTTATGTATTTTTTTATTTTATTTTATTATTTTATTTTATCTTACCCTGGGATGTTTGGGACTTGGGGGGAAGGGGTTGTTACAGCAAAAATGCAAAGAAGGAAAATGTAATGTTCATTGTTTTATTGTATGTTGCTGTTATTCCTTCAATAAAAATAAATAAGTCTAAAAGGTCTATACTGAAATATCATGCATATACTGTGTATATATATATATATATAAAAACATTTTTATTGATTTAATTATTTTTTATTCATAAAGACATTTTTTAATTTTGTTTTGTGGTACTCAAAAGGAAAGAATAAAACCAAATAAACCAAAAAATGTATTACTAATATAAATGTGTAAGTTAATATTAAATGTTAACTTTAACTTAAACAAGAATATTTTATAGTGAAAAACAATGTTAGTTTAATAATGCTAGAGCAGACTGTGTACATAAAAATATTAATAAATAACAGGTCCCACTAAAAACATAGGCCTATCTATAAATTATATTAAAACATTTCCTTCATTTAATTTAGTGGTGTTTGAAATAAATACACCTGCTTTAGCATTTAGTATTTAAATTTTTAGTATTAAATTTTAATATTTAGCAATACATTTAGTATTTTAATTTAGCACCTGGTTAAACTGGATTATGGAAGGTTTGAGATAAAAACAATGTTTGTGTGTGTGTGTGTGTGTGTGTGTGTGTGTGTGTGTGTGTGCGTTACAGTACAATGTGCAAAAGTACCGCAACTGTTTACTGAATTTGTCCCTTAGCTGTTTTTGTAGAGATACTAAATGGAGAAAAGGAAAGGTACTGCACAGTGAAGCAAAGTTTAATTGAATTAATTTTTCCTATCTGGAGCTTCAGGCACACTGAACCTTGAGAAAGCGACTGAAATAATTCTCTGAGAGATTTATGA
>NW_015546047.1:1123937-1124569 GCF_001515605.1 Sinocyclocheilus anshuiensis | reverse complement strand
ATATATATATAAAAACATTTATTTTATTTCAAGTAATTAATTTTTAATGGTTTTAGTTTTAGGTAACTATAATAACCCTGCAACAATACCAGTGAGTTTACTGAATTTGTCCCTTAGCTGTTTTTGTAGAGATACTAAATGGAGAAAAGGAAAGGTACTGCACAGTGAAGCAAAGTTTAATTGAATTAATTTTTCCTATCTGGAGCTTCAGGCACACTGAACCTTGAGAAAGCGACTGAAATAATTCTCTGAGAGATTTATGAAGTCCACATCTAAATGGCAATGGAGGGTAATAATTAGAAATTTCAGCATGACAATAATACATTCTAATTCTAATAGAACGTCAAATCATCATATTTCTCCTCTGGCAATGAGGAAACGAGCAGAAGTCTCATATCGGAGAGCTTTTAATTACGTACTGATCATGGTTTGAATTATTGCTTTTAATTTTAACTTCTCACACAAGCTGTGTGAGTTATGATGAGCGAGAAACTAATTTGGTGAAGAGACTTTCAAGAAAAACTGAGCTGAACTGACTATCACGACACCAAAATTTCAGTAATCGATGCCAGTAGCATTATTTTATTTTTGATTATATTTTTTATTTTCTGTGTTTTTGTAATTGTTATATA
>NW_015546047.1:1115402-1123733 GCF_001515605.1 Sinocyclocheilus anshuiensis | reverse complement strand
ATTCACACACACACACACACACACACACACACACACACACACACACACACACACACACACACACACATATATATATTAGTTCTGTCAAACGATTAATCGCTTCCAAAATATAAGTTTTTGTTTGCATAACATGTATATATTTCAGAAAAATAGTTTGTTTACATATTAAATATATTTATTTATAATATAAATTATATGAATATAAATATAGACATGTAAATACATGTAAATATTTTCAAAATATATACTGTATGTGTGTGTATTTATATATACATAATAAATATATACAGAACACTCACATATATTATGCAAACAAAAACGTTTATTTTGTATCCGATTAATCTTTTGACAGCACTAAAATATAAATAAATAAATATATATACGCATACATACTATTTTTTAGCAAATAATCTTTTAAGTATTTAAAATGACTCAATTAAAAAAAAATTTCAATAAACAATAAAAACAAAGAGAAATGGTATAAAAGTACAATATATAAAACTAAAATTATATTTCAAAATATTAAATAAATTGTATTATATTATAACAAAGAAAAAGAGAAACACCACACATATTGAGTGAATCCTACAAATACTACTTTTTTAATACTTTTTTTAAATACTAATCTTTTTTTATTTAATATTTATATATTTTTAATGTAAAATACATTTGACATTCCTAGAACTGATATTATCAGTATAAGGTGTTTTCATGATCAATGTTTACGTCAGTCTTCCATCATGAGAATAATTAGGAAAATACTGTGTCTCCCACAGGCGACTCTGTTCACTCCATGATTGCGATGCAGCCCGGCTCTCGGGCCCTCAGGCACAGGTGGGGCTCAGTGAGGGGCCAGAGCCGAGGACAGGCTGGAAGGGATGTGCTCATGGCCAAAGATCCCAGAATTAGGTAAGAGTCCCCTGAAGTGACCAACTGCCACCAGACGAACATGGCTTGTGTGTTCCCTTATACGTCACGCTCAAACTGTCATGCCAATGCAGCTTCAAGCTTTTTGTGAGAACACCATATGTTGCATTTGGACAAGGCACATTATGCACAACTTTGGTTATATTTTCTCACAACTTATATAATTACATCCAAATTATACTTGCAATTCTGTTTAGTTGCACAGAAATGACACATCACGAATGCTATGCAGACTATAGCATGTCATATTACCCAGAACAGTAATTACATCTTGAGACTTATTGCGGTTTTATGGATTGTGGGCGTTTGATGTGTACAGCGCCACAGTTTATCCATGGTGAAACATTTCAGGTCGCCATAGCAACTCAGAAGACCTTTTTACACCTGACTGATGCGCAGAATGTTGACAATCATCAGGGTTTTGTCAATCTCTGGAAATGGACACAGAGAGTTTAAAATGCATTCCCACCACCTGCAGGGGAAACGTGAAGATTCTAGACATGCATCAGAAAATCCTTCAATATTTAACAGTAAGCTATTTTGAAAAACGATGAGTTTTTGTATGAACCTTTAATGGATATTTGCTGCATAGAGATCTCTGGAAAAACCTTAGCACCCATGATCCAGACACACGGTGTTCATATGGGAGACACAGATTTTAATACAGCTGTGTTGTGTTTAGATCCCATTCTACCCCATGATTTCCTCTGCTAGGTTTGGCTAAAATAATCTAGATATTTAAACATAAATATATCTCTTGATATTTACTTGTAGACTACTGTTTAGAAGTTTGAGATTGGTAAGATTATAAAATGTATTTTAAAGAAGTCTTTTATGCTCAAGGCTGCATTTATTTGATAAAAAAATCAGTAAAAAAGGAAAGCAAAATTTAATTCAGAAATCATTCTAATATATGCTGATTTCCTGTTCAGGAAACATTTCAAGAGTTGTGCTGCTTAATATTTTTGTGAAAACCGTGGAATTTTTAAAGAATGTAGAAAGCATTTATAAACAAATATAGAACTCATTTATTTGAAATTGAAATGTTTTGTAACATTATACATGTCCATACTGTCACTTTTGATCAATTCAATGCATCTTTGCTGAATAAAAGCTGTAATTTTTAAAATAATAATAATAATAAAAAATGTAATAATAATAATAATAAAAATAAAAATTAAATTTATTAAAAGATCTTTTGAATGGTAGTGTTTGTGTTTGTATTTAACAAAAAAATATATATTTTAGCACATTAAAATCAAACTGCTTAATGCACAAATTGAAAGAGGTCTTGTATCCTGAAGGGGAGTATAGATATTTTTAAAAAAACATTTTAATACATAAAAAAACACAACACACAGGGACTTCCGTGAACAGTATTGAGTGACATGAATCATTATCAGTGTTCTGAATTGATTTTTCTATTGATGAATCAGTGATTCATTGAGTTTGAACAGATTCACAGAAATGAATCACTCCTACCAATTCTAATGATCTGCCTTAACTCTCATACATCTACGTAGAAAAGGAGCGGCCATGAAATTAGTCTAATAACAGACTTTAAGAAAATGTTTATTAACAAAAAATGTTTTTTAAATAACATGCTTAATATTTATTAATGTATTGTCAGCAAAATCATAGTATAATTGTGAATATTCAATAAATCACCTTCTCCTACTCTGTACTGTGTCTATAATAAAAACAACAACTTGCACACAACTTAACAGCAGCTTCTTAGTCTTCATTCATCCCAAGTTTTATCATGTATACACAGTATGTGATTTCAGCGAAGGGCTTGTGTGTCTTTCTGCGTCTCAAAGTAACGGTACTCATCTGGTTAAAACATTAATCATGCAGCGAGATGAAAACTGGCCAGAGCTCAAGTGTGAACCGCCTCTGTTTGCATGTTTCTCTCTGCCTATAGAGAAAATCTCTGTATGAGTCACTAAAATGACTTAAATTACCATTGCAAATGCGAGAGCTTAAAAATCACAATAGGCGACGTTAAGCACTCCAGAAGCAAAGGACAAATACATTCATAAACTGTTTTCATAATAGTGCATATGAACAGCTCAAGAAAGAGAAACCTGCTCAATGTGCCTACACACACAATTGAATTGTCTATTAGGGAAATGGCTCGGAGTAATGACACATCATTACAGACATTAGTGTTACTGATCTTCCAGGCTTTGCAAGAATTCAAGTTTTGTGTTCAGGCAGAGGCGGTGAAATAGAGAGGATGGGTAAAGAGTTGTTCTTCCACTTTGCTCGTGGTCTGGCTAAAGTCAGACTGCTGTGGTACCGGCAGAATCACATTACAACCATGCTAATTACAGTCAGTACAGGCTAAATTAGCCAAGCTGCGCTTGAGTGGCCTCAGAACCGACCGCTCCCCTGTGCACTGGATAACCTCACAACTCACTACTGTTAATACAGAACAAATTGAGAGGTTGTGAAAGACTGTCCTAAATTACCCATGCTGCATTGGGTTCTTGCGCAGTGTGGTGTGTGCATGACCTAATGGCCTAACAGGAATGACATCATCAACTCGGGTGACATCATTAGCTTAAGATTCCTCTCCGGAATATATGTATACACACACAAATACATAAAACAATATTTTATTTTATTATTTCATTTTAATAAACTGTTAAGCTGTTATAATTGAAAACTTCAAAGAAATTTGCCTCTTATTACCCAGGTTTTATAGCTCTGAAATACATAATAATGATAAATTACTTCATATATTTTATGCACAATATTTTTAATAATCATAATTATTTATAATAATTATATTTTATTAATAAACAGCAAAGTAAGACATTTTCTGTTATTTGAAATATAAAAGATAAGATGTTACGATTTAAGACTTTAAAATGTTGCTCTTATTACCCAAGTTTAATAGCTCTCAAATGTATATATTCCAATTAGAAATTATTATATAATCAATATTTTTAATAATCATAATTATTCCTAATTATATTTAACAGTTTAATTAACAGTAACGACATTTTAACTAATTTGGATTAAACTGTTAAATTTTCATGATTTTGGACGTTGCTCGATTTTGCTCTTATTATGCAAATTTTATAGCCCTGAAATGTATATATTATAAATTATTGTATGTATTTTATACACAATATTTTTTTAATAATCATAATTATATATAATTATATTTTATTCATCAACAGCAAAGTAAGACATTTTCTCTTTATTTAGATTAAATAAATTGTTAAGCTCTTATGGTTTAAGACTTGAAAGATATTTACCTCTTATTACCCAAGTTTTATAGCTTTGAAATGTATATGCTCTAATTCAAAATTATTTTGTACACATTTTTTTTATAATTATAAATATTTAATTATATTTTAATCATCAATATTATATATTATAAACAATATTTTATATAATAATACAATAATTCTATATTATGTGATTATACTTATTATAAATAATAATAATTTTTACAGTCTATATATAATCAGTGGGTAGATAGATATGCACATAATGAATGTTTGACATAACTGAGACATGATAGTCATGGCCAGTTGGCATTTGACGAAATCATCACAAAGACTTTATTGTGTATCTGTTTTTTTGTTTTGTTTTTTTCAGTATCAACAGCAGTATAGTCCAGAAGTTTAATGTGTCATTTGGAGGAGGGCCTCAATCAATAACTGATGAGATAGAGGTGGAGTCTCACTGTCTCTTGTTCAATGTGACGCAGATCAGACAAGCTTTGAATTTGCAGAGTGACACACAAAATAGCATCTATCAATAATGCAGGGTTCATCGGTGCATCATTTAAAAAAACAACAACTTTAAGTTTGAAGCTGTCATTATAACCTTTTCCCCTGCCTCTGCTGCTTTCAATATGTGAACAAATGAATGCATTGGTTGTCTATGATCCGATGCCTTTAATTTGTTTTCCATTGACTTCTTTCGAACTCTTTCTAAATCTTCAAACTGCGCCTGTAAGCCACGGTACGGAGCGTGTCATTTGCACGCTCCTGTGAGATTCTGCCGAATGCCCCCACATTCGTGACATTCAGGGTATTTGTTTTTCACTCTTGCTGTCTCCATGTGAGGTATCCATGGTGACAGTCTTTGGCCTCTGCATTAGGCGGTCGGAATAAAGATGTATCATCAGTATCATCGCTTTATTAGTCTCCTGAGAATAGACTGATAAAGTTCCTCTGTGCTTGCTGCTGGAACACTACGAAAGAGATTTACTGCATATTACTGGCCTCAATGATCTTTGCCTTCTTATAGTGGCCTGATTGATCATTTTTATGCTATATTTACATTACATTAATTTATTTTAAATTTACATTAATCATTTATCTGAATTTACTTAAAAGCAAGGAAACAATTTATCATATTAGAGTAAACAGTATTAGCAGTACTGAATTTCAGTAGTTGTTCAACCAAAATTAACATTTTGTCATCATTTACTCACCTTCTTGAAATACTACTCTAAATGACTTCCTGTATAAAGCACAAAAAGAGACATTAGGCAGGATAATAAATAAAAGTAATGGTTTTGGAATGACATTAGGGAGATTAAATGATTAAAAATGTTCAGGTTGCTTTAAATGTTGTTTGCTTTAAAGGAATCGTTCACCAAAAAATGAAAATATGCTAAACATGTACTCACCTCCAGGCCATCTGTGATGAGTTTGTTTCTTCATCTAAACAGATTTAGAGAAATTTTGCTTAACCTCACTTGCTCGCCAATGGATCCTCTTCAGTGAATGGGTGCCGTCAGAATTAGAGTCCGAACAGCTGATAAAAACATCACAATAATCCACAAGTAATCCACACCACTCCAGTCCATCAATTACCATTTTGTGAAGTGAAAAGCTGCATGTCTGAAAGAAACAAATCTATCGTTAATGCATTTTAACTATAAAATGCTGCTTCTGGCCAAAATACGAGTCCATAATTCATAATATCGCTTCCTCCAGTGAAAAGGTCAATCCCCTGTTATGGCGTTATTTTAATGACAAATGTCGAGAGACAAATCTGTTTTGAGACTACTTTTTAAAAGTGCATAATGATAACCTTTGACGATGTTTAATTCAGGTGCGAAAATAATTAATATCTATAGTGCATGAGCACAGAGATTTGAGAGTGCACAGGACACAGTTTGAGTAAGAGGAGAGACACGTTTTAAGTGCGCGCACTCTCTCTGGGAGAGAGCAGCGTGTATCTGAGCACGAGAGTCCGGTTTTGTGTGAGAGCAAGGGAAATCCGCGCGCGAGCAGAGAGATTCGCGCTCGCGCATTGTATTAATGTGCTTTCGCGCTACAATAATGCGCTCTCGACATTTGTCATTAAAATAACGCCATAGGGCGAGAGCAGCGTGTATCTGAGCGCGAGCGTCCGGTTTTGTGTGAGAGCAAGGGAAATCCGCGCGCGAGCAGAGAGATTCGCGCTCGCGCATTGTATTAATGTGCTTTCGCGCTACAATAATGCGCTCTCGACATTTGTCATTAAAATAACGCCATAGGGCGAGAGCAGCGTGTATCTGAGCGCGAGCGTCCGGTTTTGTGTGAGAGCAAGGGAAATCCGCGCGCGAGCAGAGAGATTCGCGCTCGCGCATTGTATTAATGTGCTTTCGCGCTACAATAATGCGCTCTCGACATTTGTCATTAAAATAACGCCATACCTGTTGTCTCCTCCCATCAAAGTCCACGTACTTATTTGTTTAGAACTGTTTTGGACTGTTTTAGCTTGTAAATGGTGCTTGATCTGTGCATATTTCCCTCCTGATTCAGACGAGATGGCCTTTTCACTGGAAGCAATATTATGGATTATGGACTGGACCGGAAGCCACGATTTAAAGTTAAAAACATCTTGATGATGGATTTGTTTCTTACAAACACGCAGCTTTTTGCTCACAAGATGTTGACTGATGTACTGGAGATGTGTGGATTACTTGTGGATTACTGTGGTGTTTTTATCAGCTGTTTGGATGCTCATTCTGACAGCACCCATTCACTGCAGAGGATCCATTGTTGTGCAAGTGATGAAATACTACATTTCTCCAAATCTGTTCTGATAAAGAAACAAACTCATCTACATGTAAATGAGTAAATTTTCATTTATTTTTATTTTTGGGTGAACTGTTCCTTTAAATATTACACACATGTGGGTGTGATCATGTATAACTGAATATACAAACATCCCGTCTAAACGGTTGGATGTTGACATTTTTAGAGATCATCAGTTCAGCTAAATTTACGTTATATTCATTAATGGTTCCCCTCTGGTTTTCTTACTGTAATGGCCTGTGTATTGATTGAAATGAAATGACCTTTCTGATTAATGTAATTAAAACTGAATGTTCTGTAATGTTCTACAGGCCAGGAAAGAGGACTCACACACCACACACGATGGATCCATAATTATCCTCTGATCTTTACAGAGCTGGGGACAAACCTTTTGTAATGTAAACCATAATGGGGAAATAGCTTTAAATATTGCTAAGGCATGAACCTAAATATTTATTAACTGAGCCGTTAGGAAGGTCATAGTCTCTTTGCCATAGTCCATAATTGACCCTTTGCTAAGCTCCGCCCCCTCGGTTACTGTTGCTAAGGTTTGCAGATCACGCTACTGAAGTGAACTGGAGCATTATTTTAGTATTATTTATATTATAATATTTATTTCAGTGTCTGATTAAGAAAAAGCTAAATTAGCTTTCATTTTTAGTTTTCATTTTAGATTAAGTTATAGTAATTTTGTTATGTGCTTGCTTGTCATTTTTATAATTTTTTATTTTTTAAAATATTTTTAAATTTTCTTTAGTACTTCAGCTTCAACTTATTTCAGTAATTTGCCAAATTTTTGTTAATGTTTTAAGTTTTATGTTCACCTTATTATATATATATAAGTAACAAAAGATGTGTTTTTTATATAAATGCCTAACATGTTATTTTATTAAATGAAATATTTTTTTTTCCATGAGTTACAAATAAAAACATTTTATATAATTTAACAAAAAAAAAGAAAAAGCTAAATTAGCTTTCATTTTTAGTTTTCATTTTAGATTAAGTTATAGTAATTTTGTTATGTGCTTGCTTGTCATTTTTATAATTTTATATTTTTTAAAATATTTTTAAATTTTCTTTAGTACTTCAGCTTCAACTTATTTCAGTAATTTGCCAAATTTTTGTTAATGTTTTAAGTTTTATGTTCACCTTATTAATATTTATTTTATTTTAAAAATAGATAATTTTATTTCAGCTTTATTTCAGTCATCGAAAATTATTTTTAATTGTTTTAGTTTTAGTTAACAATAGCAACACTGATTTTCAGTACAGTGTGTTGTAAAATTGAATTGGGCTAACCAGATGTCCACACAATTCCTAAAATTTTATATATATATATATATATATA
>NW_015546047.1:1112734-1114967 GCF_001515605.1 Sinocyclocheilus anshuiensis | reverse complement strand
AAACATTTTATAAAAATTAACAAAAAAAAAATATTTGTAGTATTTAATAAAAATTAACCTGATAGTTTTTTTTTATTTTTTTATAAATAACACTGATGGATGTGGGTTTGAATCTGGCCATGTGTCACATTCTTATAGCAAGCTTACTTTGTTTTCCTGTCATATTTAATAAAACCAGTAATTAAAATTAATGATAAAATAAATAAAAACTGTATTTTCAGTGCAGGAAAGTGTCATTCAGTGTTCACATCGTTCAAAGACTGCATTCATATGTCACATTTTCTTTGTCACTCACATGTATAAAAACACCTCATGTCTGAAGAAATCTAATGCATTTTCTGTTTTAACCTGTCATAAGTAAGTGAAAGCCTAGCTTGTCTGGAGTTATTTGAATTAAACATTAGCCGCGCATGTATTTAAAGTGTCAAATGTATTATACAGCATATGTCATGCTGTCTGGGTGTGGAGATAAACATTGTCTAAGCTTTTGGCTTTTAAAACTCCATTTAATTAAGAGGCCCAAAGGAAACACCCACTCTTCCATTATAACAATAACCTGCCTGCCTGATGATGATTGTTCTCTGACGTCAAAGCTGCACGTCCGTCCATGAACTGAGAGCTGTCAAGATTAAAAACAAATGTTTGTAAATGACAAGTCAGGGTCATTGGGTGAATCTTGGTGAATTACAACATCCCCAAGTCTCATTTCAAACCAGAATTCACAGAAGAAAAAAAAATAATAATAATGACTATGTGTTGCATATATGTTGCAGTAAGTGAACCCTATTGTAAGATCCAGGGTTAATTTAGTTCACTAAAACTAAAACCATAAAAATATTTTCGTTACTTGAAATAAAATAAAAATGAACTGTAATAAAATAATATATTAAAAAACAATTTTAATTTTATTTCAGCTATTTGCCAAGGCAACATTTCTCATTTTCATTTAATTTAACTTGATAAATTTCATTTCATTTAACTTGGCGCTACAGAGCACCAAATACCAGGACAGCCAGGCACAAGACCTTATTTTTTATTCTATTCATATTCTATTTTATCTATAGCACACCTGTACATATTCATTCATTCTTTTTTTTTGTGGTTTATTTATATGTATACATATGTGTATTTTATTCATATCTTATTTTTATTATCTGTGTGTTGTTGTTGTCTCCGTGTACTGGAAGCTTGTGACACTAAAACAAATTCCTTGTATGTGTAAACATACTTGACAATAAAGCACTTTCTGACTTCTTCTTGATGTACTGAAATAACAAACACTAAAATTTAAATAGAAATAAATGAAAATTGCATAGACATAAAAAAAACTAATAAAAATGACAAAAATACACAACAATATTACTAAAACTTTAAATAAATAATAAATAATATAAGAAGATAATAAAAAAATATATAAAAATTATAAAAACAAAAAATGAAAGAAAAAATATATTCTCATTATATTAATGTGTTAATATTATAATTAACATTATAGTTTTATTAATATTCATATATTTACAACTATAATATTATCTCAATACTAAAACAACACTGATAGGAACATACAATTTCTTCCTTATCTCATTATTTTAATGACAAATTAAGCACATTTTGCCCTCAAATTATTACTGAAATGTGTCTAGATATTTTCTTTTGAGCTTTATGTTTATAATTTTAAAAGGTAAATCTCATTTGATTCTCCTTATACTGTAATACAATGTTTGTTTTGCTACCATGATAAATGCTACCATGCTATATAACTTGAATGCTATTTTTCATTTATTTTGATCTTGAGATGAAATATGAGCTGGACAGGTTTTGTGAGATTCACCCCATTATTCTGGAGGCTGGAGCTTGTCATTGTATAAAAGTGAAGGTTTAGCATTTCAGATAATCACGCAGCTATTAACACACTTGAGCGATGGCTGTTTACATGCGTGAACACGCGACCTGCATCCACCCCCGTATCAGATGTGTGCTTCTGCCACAGAATAAAGCCATGAATGAAAGAGTGATAATCTCTGAAACACTAGAGTTCATCAAAACAGTGGCTATGTTCCTGACCAGTCTTCATAGGCAGCAAGATCATGCTGCCTCTTAAAGGGGTCATATGATGCTTTTTTAAAGATCATTATTTGGTGTATTTGGTGTAACAGAATATGTTGACATGCTTTAATGTTCAAAAAACACATTATTTTTCAAATACTGTACATTATTGTAGGTCCTATATGCC
>NW_015546047.1:1112361-1112719 GCF_001515605.1 Sinocyclocheilus anshuiensis | reverse complement strand
CAAACAGCTTGTAACACTCCAAAGAGAAAGGAAAACTTGAAATCGCATCATATGACCCCTTTAATATGCCTTTTGTTGGCCAAATTATAAGGCAGCATCACATGTATAGTGGGGAAAATATTTATTTGATCCCCTGCTGGTTTTGTAAGTCACTTTGTGCCCACTTACAAAGAAATGAAGGGTCTGTAATTGTAATCTGATAGGTTTAATTTAACGTATAGAGACAGAATACCAACCAAAAAATCCAGAAAAAACACATTATAGAAAGGTTAGAAATTGATTTGCATTTCAGTGAGTGAAATAAGTATTTGATCCCCAAGCAAAACATGACTTAGTACTTGGTGCAGAAACCCTTGTT
>NW_015546047.1:1089619-1111692 GCF_001515605.1 Sinocyclocheilus anshuiensis | reverse complement strand
ATTTTTTTTTACTTATTTCACTCACTGAAATGCAAATCAATCTCTAACCTTTATATAATGTGTTTTTTCTGGATTTCTTGGTCAGTATTCTATCTCTATCCATTAAAATAAACCTAGCATAAAAATGACAGACCCTTCATTTCTTTGTAAGTGGGCAAACTTACAAAATCAGCAGGGGATCAAATAAATATTTTCCCCACTATATCATTTGCAGAAAAGACATTCCTATGATACTTTGCTACCTGCTCAGCTAAAATAAATTCTAAAATAAATAAATAAAATGACAAATGTAATGATAAATATAATTCATCCAATACAGTGTTATTTTAGTACTATTGTAGTATTTATTAATATTTTTAATTAGCTTTTGTTTTTAGATTTTCACATTTCATTTTAATTTTAGTATTTATGTGCTTTTGTCCTTTTTATTAGTTTTTTTTATTGTTCTATTTAGATTGAATTTAATTTTCTTAGTTTTAGTCATTTTTGTACTTCGGTTTATGTACATATGTACTTTTTCTAATATTTATATTTTATTTTATTTCAGCTTTATTTAAATGAATTATTTATATTTAACTTTTAGTTTTAGTAATGTTATGATGTGCTTCTTACTACTTTTATTTAGCTTTCATTTTATATTTATTGTTATTTTATATGATTAATTTTAGTACTTATTAATATTCTGCTTATTAGTACTTAAACTTATTTAAACATTTCTACTTTGCATGCTTCATTTCTATTAATTATATTTTATTTCAGCTTTTCAGTTAACAAAAGGATTTGTAAATATTTGTAGTTTTAGTTAACAATAACAACAGTGATTCAATACCAAAAAGTTTATTTTACAAAATACATTGATACATTGATAAATTTATAAAATACATTGATTTACATTGATAAAAACATTTTACCCAATATTTGTGTGACAATCATATTTTACCCATTATTTGTGTGACTATATCATTGCATAGCTCTAACTCTTGAAATCAACAGTCATGTCTCCCTTGCACTCTGCATAAGAAGCAATGTTGATATAACATAGAATTGCTTCATATGTAGAGTGTTCCAAATCAATCACTTATGAGGTTGCATGTCAGTTAGAACGCTGCCTTAAAAGGCAGTAGACAGCAAGGCAGCTCACTAGGTATTGGAGGAGAGCCATTATGTTTGGTTAATGGAGTTCTGTGCACCGTCTAACCGTCGACACTCCTCTGACTTCACAAATCACAGTGGTACGACATGCCAGGAGGTCCTGGAAGTGTTTGTCACAACCACAACCTCTTAGGTGATCATACCACACATATCTGAACAATCTTTACTGATCCTTCGCTAGCCGATGAGCACAAAAGCTTCCCTGATGTGCTGAATCAAACGTCACCTTCTTACTCTTGTCCTATACTTGCTCTTTTGAGTCGATAATCACCATCAGCATAACGACAATCATACGGGATAAGTGGACCTCTATAGAAAACCCAGCACCGTTGTTATTTGGGGGCTTTGTTGCTGCTCTTTTCCGTCTTGGTTTGTCTGTCTGTGCGTCTGTCTCTCCATGAGACCTTCAAGTCATTCTTTCACAGCCGTAATCATTCCCTCCAAAGCCATTTGTATTGCAGTGTGTGTTGCCATGGCAACGCCTTTCATCAATCACCATTTTAGTGCCGAAAGTGAATATGAATAATGTTTTATTTACACACACAGTGTCCCATTTTATGCATTTCCATTTATCAGAACTGCTTTATATGAAACAAACAGCTAAATCAACCTTCCAACAGTCAACAAACATGCTATCTCATTAAACCCGAAAATAAACTGAGACAAGAGGCTATTTTTCCACCTAATGCAATTTTAACGAAACATGGCTATCTTGTTATGGCATGGCAACTGTCTGAACCACCTCTATGTGAAATAAAAAAAGCAATCAGAATATTCTCATTTCATAGGCAATTCCTATGTGATGAAATGAAATGTATTTTTGTTCCTATGCTAATCCTGGAATGATTAAGCTGTTTTACATTGTAGAGTGTAATCCAATAGACCAGTAACCCCGAAGAAGGGATCATTAGGATTCAGTCTATTCATGCCGCGGATGCTCCGTAGGGAGGAGATGATGTGCCCGTCCCCCTAATGAATGAAAATCAGCCATGCCTGGCTGCAACAGCACCAAAAATCCCACAATTCCTTTCTTATTTACAGAAACGAGATATAGGGGTGCTACTATATTAGGCAATATACTGAGTGTGAGTACTCTGAGTGTGTGCCTGCCTAATCAGCCCTTTTGTACTTCACAAACAATCATGAAATTTTTATCAGCACACTGCTTCTTGCAGCTGCGCTGGAATGAGGGGATTAGAGCGCGCTGAAACTAGGCTGCCGGGCGCGAGACGAGCACGGGACGATAGCGCGCAGGTTAATTTAATTAAAACGCCAACTCAGGACCAGGAGGTGCCGCCGGGGGAGCTTATCGCTCAGCTGGCCAACGGGAGGGAAGGCGCGTTAAAATACGAGGGCTTCGCGATGGTTTATTCTGTCGGGGGAAGGCAGGTGAATCTCGGCCTGATGATGATGATGATGCTGGAGAGGATGTGAGGAGACCATTCTCTCTCCTTCTCCCTGGTGCAGAAGAGGAGGGGGAAAGCGTTGCTCTGCCTGCGCTGTTCCGTCTCCAGCCAACGGATTCCTGTTTCGGTACTTGAAGTGTGTGCGTGTTTGTATAAATGCGTGAGATTAGAGATGTCAAAAGGAAGCAGCGCAGGCTGAAAGGCTGAGAACTACAGGGTAAAAGAGTGAGAGGGTGAAATGTTTAGGCACAGTGCTGCTTTTCCGGTCAGTGGGAGAGCAAGAGCAAGCGAGAAAGAAAGAGAGAGAGAAACATTTGTGTGACGTGCTTGTGTGTGTGTGTGTGTGTGTGTGACAGCGTTCCCTCAGTGCGTAGCGGAGAGACAGGTCTGTGCGCTGACACTCACTCCAACGGGCTGATGCACTCTGGAGCTGCGAGCAGGACCCTCTGGGAGACGTTTGTCGCTCAAACTGCCGGAGATGCTTTGAAGACTCGAATCTCTGCGCTACACGTGTTGAATCGCATACCTGCGTATCCCTCTGCATCTTAGATCACTCCACACGCTCGCGCGTTCGTGCAAACCATGGATGCTCTGGCCAACGACACGGACGGACTGGAGAACTCCTTGAAGTACTCCAAGTGTGACCAGACGGAGAAGATGTGGATTAGGCTGAAAGGAATGTAAGTGCTTCTTGTTTCATACACTTTCGTCAGCACTCGGTTTGATTCCTGCACGGCAGAGCGCTGTGATGCTGGGAGTGGGTGAATCTTGACTCTTGGAGCAGCAAGTGTGTGAATGTAATACTAATGAGACTGTCAAGCCTAATCAAGCAATGTTGTTGTTCACATACTTGCTTCTGCTGACAGTTTTGCTTAATGAATTGTCAAAGTCTTGTAGTGTTGAGGTTCAGCGGTGTTTGGATTGGGTCATTTTGTGGAGGAACTTTAACAATCCAAACGTCATTTGTGGATTTAATTTTTAATGCAGATGTTGAACATTGCATTTCACCACAAACTCGGTAGTTACTACAGTTGTAGCTAACAATAGTGTTGTGCACAATACAACACTACTTTAAGGTCAGTTTAACATCATTTTAAGATAACTAACAATTTCAACTTATTTTTCAGTCACAATAAATAATAATAGATCATTTAGCACACTTTATACTACAAACAGAAATAAAAGGATATACCCTTGCATAAAACTACAAAACATTTTAAGTATCATTAGTTGATGTGCAATTTAATTAACATGAATTTAATATTAACAAAGCATTTCAATATATTTTTCAACACTGAATCAAATGCTATTTTAATATTATTGATATACTGTTTTAGTTTTTTTTTATATATTTTAAATTAGATTTTATATTTATATTTTCCAATGTCATTTTAATTTGACAGTTTTTGTAATTTTGTTTCATTTTTATTAATTAAAAAAATATATATCTACATAGTTTTATATTTTATTTTTAATTTAGTTTTATGTAATTTTATATGTTGAAATGTTTTTTTTTCTTGGTTTTAGTTAACAATAATTGCTTTATATTCAAAACAGCAACAAAATAATATTCTCTTGACTCTTTATTTAGTATGAATGATGTACAATATTAATTTATTTTTGTTACGGCAATAAATTCATACATTTCCAGCATAAAAATGACCTTCTGTTGTTCTAGTCGCTGCTAAAAACAAAACCTTCAGTCTGATGTTAAATGCATTGGTGCTGAAGCAGAGGGCAGTTTAATCAGACGTTATGACCCACAACAAAAGGAAATGTGTGGAAGTCACTGAATGGCTGATCCCTGGATTTAAACCAGTCTAGCTCCATCATCTCCCTGCAAAGCTCATCCAAGCCTCTTTGGTGAGCTCCATCTATCCCTATAGACTGATCTCGCTCTTCCATTCATCCCATCTGAGGTGGACAATGTCGTTTTGGGATGTGTTGAAACATCCCTCCTGCTCAGTATCCAGGCCACTGTTGTTCCTCAGAAACTCCTAGTTGGAATAAACACAATCAAAATCAAAATGAATTATGTAGGCGGTTTAATATATAATGAAATATATTAGCTAATGATTTGCAATATGTTACAATGCGTCTATGCTCAGTGAGAGCTCTAGATTTTCATTCTAATTTGCATCAGATAACAGCAGCTTCATACGATGACTAATTCACTGCAGCGGGAAAGTGAGAATTCCTTGAGATCCTGGCTTTGTTCACACTGGAAACAGAGCATGCTGTTCTTGTCAGTCCTGTCTTTTACATACGTAAAACTACTTTCTCCCATGGCATGTGCTCATTATGGCTGCAAGCTAACGTGCTTCCATTTTTTCTTACAGGCAGAAGTACAAAAGCACATCTCAAAGGTAAGTCCAAAGTTGGTCTCTATTTGTGTCACAGCAATTCATTGGACCAAATGAACATTTCATGCATGACAAGTAATGCAGGCTAGATGAATCTAACCACAATCTTATCACTCCAGCTGGGTCACTAATGGTTTCATTGCCACCTCCATAGTGTGAGGGTTGCGTAATGGGTAAAGATCTGGTGTGCTAAAGTGAAGGTTGCAGCTAAAATCACGATTAAATAGGCTGATCAAGGAGCTGGAGAGATATTGACATTACGATCCAGCTCTTTCACCTGTGCCAATGAACATGGTGCTCCAAGGAGACCGTCTCTGTAATTAGGCTTTGTTAAACGGCTAAGCATCTCGATCCAGACAAAACATCAACCAGGAACGGGACACTGGTGTTCTTCCATTTCCTTGTGTGACAGCCCACAAAATACAAACTGCACTCGCTGTCTGATTCTGTCTTGTGATGTACGGATTACAGAAGTGGGGCAGCTCTGGAATGGAACGCTGAAGAGATTATCGCAACGCTTGCATGGCAGCTCTGTATTGATATTCCTCAAACATTCTGCTTAGGGTTTGTTCTAAAGCCCTGACATTAAGAATTGAACTTGTGCTATTGATTCAGCCCGAACCATTTAGCATACAGACTTTAAACTGTTTGGTGGATAATGTTAGCTTTGGGTGTGCTTTTGTAAACTGGAAACTTTCACAGAACATTGATACACTCTTAAAATTAGTTTTTTTTATTGGAATCTGTGGTTCCACAAAGAACCTTTAACATCCATGGAACCTTTCCATTGCACAAATGGTTCTTTATAGTGGGAAAAAAAGTTTTTTTTAGATGATTAAAATGGTAGAAAATATGGTGCTTTTAAGAACTGTTCACTGAAAGGAGAACCAAATGGTTCTTTTATGGCATCACAGCAAAAAGCACTTTTTAGAATCTTTATTTTTGAGTAGAACACTCTTCTTTCCTATATCTATTTGAATATTGAATTGTGATCTGTCTTGTCTTCATACATAGGCAGATGCCTTCTAAGGCAGCATTCTACAGTAACCTGAGATGGAGACTTGACTTAAATGATTTCAAATAGAGTTTTGTATACATATTGGTAGGATTACAGCACAATACTGGAACACAACGTACATAGCATACACCAATTTTAAGTAAAATAGTAAATTGTCAATTCAATTGAACTATTTTTTGAGTGTTGACAATGACATACAGTGCCTTCCGATGTTTGGGTGGGGTTTTGGACAATATTAGCATAACTTTCAAATAATTTCTGGACATAAATACATCATAATTTGTGATTATCATTATGGCAAAATATACACATAGAGTCATTATATGTGCCTTTGGCAGCTGTGATGCCTAATTACTGGATTAAACTGGTTTAGGTTTCTTTCCTAAAGATAGCTTTTCTGATTGATTGCCAATTAGAACAATTGTTTAGAAATGGTTTATAAATAGCTCTAGTGTTTTATTGTTTTTTTTCCTGAATTAATTTTCTTTATTTCATCAAATGATAGCATAGTTTTTGTTCCTTATGAATTAAATCCCAACATGATAAGGATTTTGGAGTAAATAACATTGTTTAGTGCTTTATATAATACAGATTGTTTCAAAGTAGCTTCACACTAAAAATCAGGAAAATAACAATGTTAATGCTGTAAAATTAATTAGTTATGAAATTATTTCAATTCAGCTATAAGCAGCT
The DNA here is from genome assembly GCF_001515605.1 of Sinocyclocheilus anshuiensis. Classification (NCBI taxonomy): domain Eukaryota; kingdom Metazoa; phylum Chordata; class Actinopteri; order Cypriniformes; family Cyprinidae; genus Sinocyclocheilus; species Sinocyclocheilus anshuiensis. Next base: position 1,105,060 of record NW_015546047.1, on the reverse strand, counting down.
CTACAAAAGACAATGGTGTCATTATCCAGCTCAAACCAGTTCAATGTTGATTCAATTCAGTTCAATAACTGGTTCAATGCTGGTTTTGGAGAGTGATGTTGTGAGTGAGTTTTTTACCATAACGAAATCCTTACTTAAAACTTTAACAAAATTCCTGCCTTGCAAATGATGCCGCAAATTTATAGACACATATTAAGTGAATAATAACCAAATAATCATGAATTAATATTATCTGCCAAAGCATTCAAAGTACATAGTACAGACGTAGTGCATACATAAAACAAGTGCCAATGCATTTTCTCTGACACACATATACACACACACAAAGCATTACTGACTGGGGAAGTCGTGGCCTAATGGTTAGAGAGTTGGACTCATAACCCAAAGGTTGTGGGTTCGAGTCTCGTACCGGCAGGGATTGTAGGTGGGGGGAGTGAATGTACAGCACTCTCTCCCACCTTCAATACCACGACTGAGGTGCCCTTGAGCAAGGCACCGAACCCCAACTGCTCCCCGGGCGCCGCAGCATAAATGGATGCCCACTGCTCCGGGTGTGTGTTCACGGTGTGTGTGTGTGTGTGTGTTCACTGCTGTGTGTGTGCACTTTGGATGGGTTAATGCAGAGCACTAATTCCGAGTATGGGTCACCATACTTGGCCACATGTCACGTCACTTTCACTCTGAAGAGCCCTGATGCCTTCACTGGCCCTCCTCTGTGTGGAAACCTCTGTCAAGCTCTTATGTGAAGGCCAATCAGAGCAGTCTAGTTCAGGTGAAGTGGCCCTCACACACCCCATTACTGCCTCTGATGCTAAACACTCGCCTGCCCTCAGTAACAGAACATAAACCCCCACATTTATGTAATGCACGCTGAGAGGTGCTACTCAACAATGGCCTTCCTTCAAAGCACAGCTATCAGTTAGGCGGACCTCAGCGTGTGCACTTCAGAGTGTCTCTGGAGAGGACAAAAACATCTCTGCATCAGTATTCACCTCAGGAAACAATCAGGAAACAAGGATCGGTAATTCATGTGTCAAAATCAGTCATGTCCCAAAGGTGGGAGAGGTTTATGTGGAATACATTGGTTACTGTAATTGGGTGAACCTCTCAAAATCTGTCAGGAAGAAGTCCAGGTGACATTTCATCCCAAATTCAAAAGAAAGAAATAAGAAATGCATTTCGCTTAAAGACAACAAAGCCTTCTTTAGGACTATTGGAATTTTTATTACATTATTTCACCCTTAAATTCACATTTTAAAAAAAGTAAAAGATGTGTTGTGGAAAAAAGCAAACTGTATATTATTGGTCATGGTGGAATTTATGCTGGTTAAAATATATTCGATATTTGACCAGTATAAATATTGGATTACAGTAATGTTTAATAATGAGAATCAGAATTGAGAATAATTAAAAAAAAAATCTGTTGTTGAAAAATAAAAACTATATACTATTTTTATGTTATTGTGGAATTTATGTTGGTAAAAATGTATTTGACCAGCATATATATGTATTACATGACATTAATATTTTTTATTTATTTATTTTTTATAACGAGAATCAGCTTTAACAATAATGGGATTAAAAAAAAAAAGATAAAATCAGAAGTAAAATGTCCCATGCATTGTTTTATGACAGTTTCTCCCTTAATCTCAGAATAAATAAATAAAATGTATTGTGATAGAAATATATACATTACTTAAGTAAGTACACTCTAAAAATGCTTGGTTGTTTTAACCCAACTTTGGGTCAAATATGGACTAACCCCACTTTTGGGTTAAAAATGTAATGTAAAAATTTAACCCAACAGCTGGGTTAGTCCATATTTGACCCAAAGCTTGGTTGAAACAACTCAGCATTTTTTAGAGTGTAAGTAAGTAAGTAAATAAATAACTCAAAAGTAAATTATCCAGATGTATTACAGTAATGACAATTTGCTGGAAAATTGTCTACTTGTTATGAAAATAATGCCACAATGAAAAAAAGGTTCTAAAAATAAGCTTAATTTCTGTTATGAAAAAATTATCTATTATTTTTTCTCTTCGTTTTAAATTGACATGACACAAACATGTATTCATGAGATTCATTTGTAAATAAGATTGCACCTCCAATTTTGTAAGTGGTTGATTTGTAGTGTGAAAGGTATATTCAACCACAATTAGTCCTATAGTGTGAACTTAAATAGAATGTGAGGTGACAGCTTGAGACTCTTTATAATGCAAAAGATAATCATTCCAACTAATTATATCAGCAGTGCTTTAAGCGGTGGGTGTTCAGCAAGCTGTCAGTAATGAATAATGTATGGTGATCTGATTGATTAAATGACTCTAAATGATATTGATTTAAATTCTAGATGATGCTAAAATGAAGGATCCTTAGACAAATCTTTGGAAATATAGAAGATATGAGTAATGTATCCACTAGAGGCCCCCATTAAACTGTCCCAACAAAGTTAATTGAAAATATTCACATGCATTATGTGGCTTCTTACTAAAAAGCATATTAAGAAACAACCTTGTTCATCTCACTCTCTATTGGCATCTATAGTTCCATGAGAAACCTTAAACACCAATGGAATCTTTACAATGCACAAAACATTCTTTATAGTGTAGAAATATTATTTCTAAAAGGTTCTTTGGGGAACCGAAGACGGTTCTTGTATGACTGCAAAAAAGAAAAAGAAAAACACTTTCTGTACCTTTGTCTTTTACTGACAATGGCAAAGTTACCATTATATTAAGGTGGTGTCAACTTATTTACACATGAAAACAACTGCGTAGATTTTCTTTTCAAACACTATTCTTGGTTTCAGCTACAGCAAAAGCACTTCAGAGACACCAAAAGCTTGCTCATACCGACCTTTACATTAGAGCAACGCTGTCTGTAAGGCTGTTGAGTGTATATAAAAGTGTGAAGAGCTGGATGGCAGCATTGTGTTGGCCCTCTTTCTCTGAAAACACAATAGAAAAGAATAAAGCATAGTACACCGAGTGTCAAGTAGCCATCCAACAATTTCCTGCTGTGTTGTGTCATTAGCTGTTGAAGTATAAAAGACAATGTATGACACAGGCTTGTGAGACGAAAACATTTTCCATTATTCTCCGAGATAAAGCATAAATTCCACACAAAATGTGCAGCATTTGCATTTGTTTTTGTTGTGTAAGTGGTAAAAAGTAAAGGAAAGAAAATTCATAGATAAAGTGTCAATTGTACATATAATGTTCTTCAAAACATCATACCCAGCAAACAGGGAACATTCTGGCAAGGTTTTCTCAAAGTTTGAACAAAAAATTTTCCAGTAATGTTAATAGAATGTTCGTTCAATGTTATCCGGTCTTTAAAAATGTTCTTAATGTTATTTTTATAACATGTTTTTTTTTTTTTCTCTGAAAGGTTTGTTAGACGGTTGTCTAACATTTTTTAAATGTTACTGCTTATTTCAGAAAGTTCAGAGAAAATTCAAAAGTAACATTCCGATAATATTTGCAAAATTATCAAATAGAATATTCCCTTAACATTTGCATAATCAAGAAAAAAAAAACTGGACGTTTTGAACGTTCGGAGAATAATGTTCAGAAATATTGCTTTCATGACTTAACGGAATGTTAGCAAAATGCTCATAGAACATATTTTTGTTTCCTGGATGAGTACCAACTTTAGCCAGTCTCTGTCAGTTCTGAGGCACACTAATTCACTAATAAACATTGACCAAATGAATGTTTAGCATGTATGCACATTTGAAATTTAAAATCGTTCTCTTCTGGGAAAAATGACTGAATATATTGATGGCTCATCCTTTTGCACTACAACTAATCTAATCAAATGCTCAAAAATTCACCTGCTTGTGATTAGCAAGTATCAAATTATGGCTATTTAAAATCTATTTGTTATTTAAAATGGTCCAACTTCTTAAGCCAATGGCAGAATGAGCCCACAAGCGCACATTTTTTAGTGTTTCGAACATCATGCTGTGTGTATTTTAAAACTAGCTGCTAATGCGAGAAAGAAAATATGACATCTGCACAGTAGACCTTCCAGATATTTCTGCATTGTGTTGTGTGGGCTTCCTGTCAACAGGTTCCTGTCTCTCAGGCCTCGTACCACCTCTCCAGCATTTGCTAAAACATTCTGGTGATGTCTCCTGGCAACTGAGTGTTTCCTGTTCTCTGGATCTGTATTCATTTCAAGCTGTTCAGAAATTGGCAGATGTTAACAAACAGACCGGCATCCTGTGAGCAAAAAGGCTTTAGGGTCTTGGTCTTTGGTTGTGTTACTTGAGCTCGTTTGGGAACGTGTAGCTTATTAATCTACTGTTGTTTCGGAGCTGTCAGAGAGGTGACTGTGGACATGCCAGAAGTGAGCGCCTGTTTCTGCTTCTTGTCAGAAATAAGCCACGCACTCTCTTGCATGTGGTGAGAAAGAATGCTGTAGTTTATTTTATCCACTTCCTATGCGTGTCTATTATTTACTTGAGAGCTATTTACTTTTGTGCCTCGTGTGTTTACTAAAGCAAGCTAAAAACCATGTTTGGGTTAGTGCACTTTTATTTAAGAAAACTTATTTATTTATTAAAAAACGGAGGTTCTGTCATCATATACTCACTGTTATGTCATTCCGAAGTGAATAATGATCACAGCTGCCCTTGATCCCCATCCACTTTCATTATTAGAGGATTATGTTAAATGTATCACTTTGTGTTCCATACAAAAAGTTATTCACAACATAAGGGTGAGTAAATTATGACAAAACCTCAATTTTTGTGTGAATTATCACTTTAATACTTTATTTATACTGACAGCAACTTGCAGCAACAAAGTATCTGAAAAAATATTCTCACATATAGTATAATATACACTCCTACACTACTTTTATTCAGCAAGAATGCAATAAATCAATAAAAGTGACAGTAAATGCTTTTACATTGAAAAAATATCTATTTGAAATAAAATTTTCATGAAAGAATCCTGAAAAAAGTATTTTAAAAAAGTATATTAAGCAGCACAACTGTTTTCAAAATTAATAATAATAAGACATTTCTTGTGCAACAAATCAGCATATCATAATGACTTCTGAAGGATCATGTGACACTGAAGACTGAAGAAAATTCAGCTTTGCATCACAGGAATAAATTAGATTTTAAAATATATTCAACTAGAACACAGTCATTTTAAATTCTAATAATATGCCAAAATATTGCTGTTTCACAGTAACTGTTTTAATCAAATAAATGCAGCCTTGTTGACCATAATAGACTTTTTCTTTTAGAAACATTAATAAATCTTACTGACCCAAAACTTTTGAAAGGTATTACTCTGCATAATGTTAATTTGAGCTGCAAGAAAAAATAGAATGCTACCTTATTTTATCTCATTTGTGATAACGTTTCAAAAGCTTCAAAAGCCCACAAATAACATCAGGACATCCCGCAGCAGGAGCACCTTCACAACCAACAGTACACGAACCTCCATTGCTAAAGTTGCTGTCAGTGTGAACAGGCTTCAGCTGGCAGCTAAACAATTTGTTTAGTGGACTGGAATACCAGAGCGTGGCACCATATGTGTGCCCAGAACAATAAGCCTGTACGACAGCTATCTGCAGCTGTATTTAGAAGCCATCCAGTGATCTGAGCAATTTCCTGAGAGCAGTTTAGACCTTAATTTGTCCTTGCTTGTTTAATCTCTTTCTCTCTTCTCATTTTTTAAACCTCTCTTATTTTGCGTTTTATGTCCACCTGATGTTGACTGTTTATATAGGGCCGGCTGACTTTGACTTGATTAGATCATGACCTGGAGGGAGAACGGCTCCCTGACAAACAATTTTGCCTGAAAATGAAAGTGTAGCAATGCAATTGCCATTTTCTCACATTCAATCAGCGAATGCTTGAGGCCTCTAATGATTTCGGCAAACAACCAAATCCTTGCTTTCTTGAAGAGGCTTTTTCTGTGTGATTGTGGAAGAATAAAGGAAGTACATTCATGACAATATGTCATCAGTACGTTGAGAGCACCTATCAAAAAATGAAAATGCCAACTGTCCGTTCTCAATTATTTTATCACTTGCTAGTGTAAAGCTTCAAAGCACAAAAAGCTGGCTGTGAGCGATAAAAGAAACAGAAGTGAACAGAAAACAGAACAAAAATCCATTTATTCTTGATATCAGCACTATCCGCTCCGTGCTCACGTATGATGGTTGCTATAGCAACATGAGTCACAGTGTGAGGCTATAAGGTTAAATTATGATTGCTTTATCAGTTTTAGATCGGGAGAAAACTGCTATGCCTGGCTATGGAAAAAAACAAACAACCGAACAGAGTCGTTAGCAACTAAATGCGACAAATGTTTGATTCTTTTTCTTTCCATGACATCATCTTAAATTTTCAGAGCTAAATTCAAGTTTTTTTTTTTTGACAAGTCTGTCAAGAATAAAAGAACACAAGGCTTAGAAATGGTACGGCGGGAATTTCAGTGTGACTAAGCCAACCTGAACAGCTAAAAAGAGAGAGAGAGTGTGTGAGAGAGAAAGAGAGAAAAAGAGATACTCAACCCAGGGGAAAATTGCATTTCTCAGTGGTGGCTCGTTCACAGCTCACGAGACTTAAAGGATTAGCTCACCCAAATATGAAATGCATTTACTCACCCTCATGGTTTTCCAAATCCATATGACTTTCTTTTAAAAGGTGAGTTTTTGAATAAAAAACTGGAAGATATTTTCTAATTCCAAGTCTGAAAATGCATTAATAAAGCAATAAGCCCCAAGAAGCCGTGGTTTACAGTGAATTTATAACAACTAAGGGGCGTTGTTAAAACCCCCTTAGCTGTTATAAATTCACTTTAAACCACGGCTTCATGGGGCTTATCCATATACGTAGTAAGGTTTCACAAAATAAAACAGAGCAAATAATGTGTAATGATATTAATAAAAACAGTATTCTTCCACCAAACAATGTAGTTCCTCAGAAACAGTTGTGGTTGAAATAAAGTGGTTGCCAAGCAACACACAAAGTAAACAAAGGTGTATGTTTGTAGAGTAATTTACAACAGCTTCGAACGTGGCTCAACCAATCAGAATCAAGGACTGGAACTATCCGTTTTATAAAAAAGATTAAAGAAGCTATGTGAAATCCATTCCGATCTGACATAATGACATCATTATTCACATGGCGCAGCTGATTGGTTTCTTTTTGCATCAGCAGCCAATGAGCTTGCTGCTCAACATTCAAATACTAATCTATTGTATAGATATACATAGATTACTCATCTATATACAGTTGCAGCGCACTTCAGAAACTCCACCTTCCCCAGCTCCACCTGTATAGATCTGCTATGGGGTAATTTCATGTATGTTAGTTATATATGAGGTTATTTTATATATGTTATATGTGCAGCAGCAGTATTTCTTACATGTTCTCAGCAGCATGTTTTTGAATGTATTGGCAGTAGCAAGTCTCGGTACTTGCTCTGCCGCCGCAGCAGCAACATAGCAGATCTATTCCGCCAAGACCAAACACATGAACATTACAGTGTATATTACCATGCTAAACTCTTCCAGAGTCATCATGACAGAACTACAAAAACTGGAAATTGATGCTTGCAATTGATTTTTGCATTGCTTGATCAAACGTATTGACATCATTGCTGTCATGTTTGATTTTGACAGCTACAGCAGATGAGAGTATTAACAGTGAATAGTGACTTAAAGGGATAGTTAACCCAAAACCTGTTCCAAACCTGTGTGAGTTTCTTTGTTCTGCAGAACACAAAGGAAGATATTTTGAAGAATGTGTGTAACCCAAGAGTTGACGGTAGCCATTGACTCCCATAGTATGGCTACCATCATCTGCTGGGTTCCAAAATTCTTCAAAATATCTTATTTTGTGCTCAACAGCTGAAATAAATTCATACAAGAAACAACTTGAGGGTGAGTAAATGATGACAGAATTTTAATTTTTGAGTGAACTATCCCCTTAAATTGTTGTCTGCTTGCAAGTCACATCAAATAACTTCAGTAAAATTGAGTCATATGGATTTATTGTTTATCCTCAGAGAATGAAAGAAAGTAGAAAAATATGGTTTTAAAACAACACAAATGTCAGCACATGATGACAGAATAAGCATTTTTGTGTAAAATATGTCTAATAGAGTTACCAGATCAACTTTGTCCTTAAATTACTAGGAGGAAAAAATAGACAATTACTGACATATTATTTGGTCTTTTAAGAAGGATTTTAATAAGAAATGTTTGAGCTCATATTGAGAAGTCTGATATCTTGGAACATCTGACATCTGAACAGTTTGAGCCATTGTTGAGATCTCTTCTGAAACTCTAAAGAAGTAACATCTGAACACTAAAAAAAAGTCAAGTCTCCATTTGCTGTCTACGACAAACTGTGACATTAAAGAAATCCGAGTTATGACTTTTCATTCCCGTGGGAAGCAATGGCACTTTTTAATTTAAGTTCAAAATCTATTAAGATCAAACGGCTGTTTGAATGATGTTTGTGTGTTTTCATATTCAAGAATCAACAGCTAATATTACCTCATTTTGATATAAAATGATCAAATGTTCAGTCAAAAGCCATCAAGGCCATTTGCACAGAAAAACACAATCTGAACAGTCTTCACATCATCCGTATGTTGTATTTAGTGCCACTTTGAATTGCAGAAATGATTTTATTTTATGTGCATGAAGATTATTTTTTAATAAGAAGTTCCATGCTTACTTGAAATGTCAAATCAATTCTCATAATATCATCATCTAAGGAATTTCATCAAAAGGGCTGTTACCACTAGCAACACACTCTTTAGCCTCATAATGGTACGAGCGATGTAAAAGGGGCCTGAGTGATGTTTTCCTCAGCCTCCTGCGGGGAATGACTCATGCTTCCCAAGGGCTTTCAGTCGGGGCTCAGTCTTAACAGTATGCGCTGCAGACAAGCTAATTATCAGCATGTTAGCCGGCGCGTGCTAATTAATCCTACGTCTTGCTGTCTCAAACTTACAGCTTTGTGCTCCACTGCCCCACTAGAACAGTTCTGCCATTTATTTGCACATGAAGCGCAACACTGTTTCCATTCAGGACACTTAGTGAAATCACATGGCTGGGCCATATGGCTCTGGAGAGCACAGGAAGACCAGTGAGATTTGCTACATTGATAGATCTCTCATACCTAAAGACCCATTTACATCAAGAACTACGACAATAACTACAGTATATTAGTGTTTTTTTGTCTGCCATGTTGTGTTCCAGTCATTTTGATCATAACATTCTTTTAATGTTATTGCTTTGGACTAAAATGTACTGACTTTTCTCACAAAGGGCATAACAACTTATCAAACGTTTTTATAATTTGTATATGTTTTGTGGATTTTTTCCACAACTTGTTACACTTGTGACCAGCTTACAAAACATTGCTTAGAAATTTCCTTTGTTATGATATTATACTGGATAGAATCTTTTTATCAACATGTTTTCTTTCAGTTAGCACTGGTTTCATGTTTCTTTTTTTGAAACTGATTGGTCATAGGCCTAATTGGTCTGAGCTTATGCATCTCAGTTTTTAAGTGAACATTGCCAAAATTATCCAACAATAATGATTTTTTTCACTCAAAAACTGAGGTGCATAAACTCACATGAACGAGGCCTATGATCTGTCATCTCCAAAAAGAAATGCAAAACCTGTGCTAATTGTATGAAAACAAGTTGACAAAAGGACTGAATCCAAGATTTGGTGACAATATAGCATAACGTGTGATTTGCATGCAGTTTTAAAAGGATGTCATTTGGGAACACTAAATTAGGTAAAGGATTTTCAGCAAAGCACAAGCGTTAAATGCTTGAGCTCTTTGATGCAGGTTGGGTTCTGATCGGCTGTCAATGTTTTTATATTTTTCATCAGCTGAAAGAAAAATAATTTTGAAAGGGATTCCAGCAGTATTGTTCCTCTGTGTCGTTGTTGTTGTTGTTGTGATCTGGACTTCCCTTTTCTCATAAAATTAGAATGAAAAAAATCTTTAAAAATCTTTCCTTGCAGGTTTTGCATATCTGTAGCCACAGGAAATCTGAAGCTTGGAAGCCACCAGTGGAAGTAGTCACACTTCAGCAGCTTTGTGTGAGAGGTCGCAAGCTTCTGTGATTATGACACATATGAAGTAGTGCAGTGAGAAATCTCCCATAGAAAAGAAAAAACAATTGTCTTTAATGTCTCAGTTGTTTCTCCTAGACAGCATACAGACCAAATGGGGAGTTTTTTGCTTTTTCTCCTGAGAAAAGGCAGTAGAAATCTCACTCAGAGAAATCTTGTGTTGAGTTTCAGAAGATATCTCAGCAATGTCTCAAACTGTGCTCAGATTTGCAAAGATGTCTTCTGCATTCAGAGGTCAGAGATCTCATTGTGAACTCCACACATTTGGTTTCCAAACCAAATTATCTGAGATATAATATCCATATTATTTTTCTGTTTTCAAACTGTGCTCAATTTAATTTTGTGTTCAAGGATGCCTTGTGCAAAAGTCAGAAATCTCAATATAACCCCACTGAACAATCAAATGCTTTCAAAAACAAATGATCTGAGATATAATATATGAAATTTTAAAACTGGGATCAAATTTGCAAAGATGCCTTGTGCCATCAAATGTCAGAGATCTCAATATGACCTCAAATATTTCTCACCAAATTCTTTCAAAACCAAAATATCTGAAATATTAGATCCACAGTAATTTCCTAGCTCTATACTCTTACTCAGTGTCAACAATTGACTCGTTTGTGTTTTGTTTGTTTTTTATTTAAAAAAAAGAAGCTAATTGTTACTGGGACTGTAAAAGTACTGTATATTTGTATAAAGTACAATGAAATCTTTTATGGGCAAATAAGAAGTCGTGGCCTAATGGTTAGAGAGTCGGACTTGTAACCCAAAGGTTGTGAGTTCGAGTCTCCGGTCCGGCAGGAATTGTAGGTGGGGGGAGTGAATAACCAGCGCTCTCTCCCACCTTCAATACCACGACTGAGGTGCCCTTGAGCAAGGCACCGAACCCCCAACTGCTCCCCGGGTGCCGCAGCATAAATGGCTGCCCACTGCTCCGGGTGCAACATGTCATTGCAACATTACTGAGAGCTCTTGTACTACGTCTGTCCCTGAAAGTGAGATTCCTGACACGTTTAAGCTGTTTTAAGATGCAGTGGTAACACATTCGATAAAGAGTGCATTTGTATTGTGGAACAAATGTTGTTAATCATGAGGTGATGAAGGCACTTTAGGACAGGAATGCAGAGAAAGCAGCAGCAGTTTGTTGCCATAACATCTTATTAAATCCAAAAAGATTCTTTCTTTTCAAGTTTATAACTTGTACACTTTTTTATAGATAAAAACAGTGTGGTGTTAATTGAGTTTTTTGAGTAACACACAATGTATAATGAACCGTATTGAAATAAAAAAGCACTGAAAAGAAGGACAGTGATTCAATTTATACTCCATTACAGATGCGCAAAAGTTTTGCGATATTTTATAAATGTCGATAAAAAACCTATTGCGAATATTCCTTTTTCAAATTGCCTGAAAAGCCACCTCATGTGAACGTACAAACTTTTTTACGATATATGGGAGTTTTTGCGAAATTGACATGTTTCCATTAGGCGCATTTTCAATTTGCGAAATTTGAAGTGTAATGGAAACGCGGCTAGTGTCTATATAATAAGCCAAAGCATTCATCTGCTTTTGCAGCCAGTTGAGGTCAGTGTTGTGGCTTTGTGACCTGACATCGTCTGACTTCGCAACATAAATTTGAGAATCAGGTGCTGCTTTATCATATCATAGTCTTGGCATCAGACAGTCTATCCATTGACCATCTGATACACATGCACATACACTAAAATCCACCCATAAAAAAACAAGCCAAATTGGTCTTTTTCTCTTGGCCAGGAATGGGACTAGTTTTATCATTACAATAATGTAGGATGGTGGTGACCTTTGACCTTTAATAAAGAAAACATACATTAAATTCAATATTAGTGTAATGTGGCTTCTCTGGTGTGGTACCCAAGAAGAGCGGAGCAACCTGTGCGTTTGTGCTTTTAACATCGCCTCTAAAGTAGTCCAGTAATAATCCTTTAAGTCTGTATTGTCCTTTTGAATATCTGCTGGATTCCTGGATTGTGAAGTCTGTTGCTATAGATACAGTGGCTGGAGGCTGGGTGTTAGACTTATCCTCCATCTTTGATCTCTTCATTGGCTACTTTCTCCTGTATTATACCATATGGATATGTTCAGTCATGTCTGTATGACATTTTATATTTGGCCGAGGTAGTGTTTTCCACATTGTGGTGATTCCATCTTAACGTTTCCATTCTGGCTTTAAAAAAACATTAAGGATTGTGGTAGGATAAGTTTTCTATACTGCAATCTCAGATATTTTTGGCTGCATATGGTATTCTGTACTGTTTCAAAAACTAACTTGCAGTAAGTGTACAAGACTTTTCATATGTGATTTGGAAAACGGCAGATGTTTCTACAGCTGTTGTTTTTATCCATATCTAAAACGTTACTCAAAAATGTATTCAAAATGATATTCATACAGACAACTATTTGAATACACTTCTTCGATGAGCCAATCATTATTTTAATGTTATTGCTTTAAATAATAAATGGCTGGTTTTAAAATTAAACATAATTTTAAATAAATGAAAAATAAAACACCAAAAACTAAAATCTATTTTTTTTAAAGCTACAAGTGAATTTAGGCATCACAACATTATAACGTACAGTCTAAAAATGGATATATGTAAAGTTAACATTTAACTATATTATTAAATTATTAGAGTTTTTAAAGATTAATTTTGTGCAACATTTAGCTGATGGCAAAGGCAATTTAAATGTAAAAATGAGGTAAAGAAAGCACGCACAATTAAATATATAGGCCAATGTATATCCAAAAAAAAAAAAAAACTCTAAAATGAGCCATTATGGTACTGTGCATCTCTAAACATGTTCATTCGAAGTTTTAAAATTAATGCAGTTTGATATATAGTCGTGTATAACCAAGGAGGTGTACAATACCTGGAGAGCGTTATCTGTTAGCTTTCCCATTCATCTCAATAGCCAATTATATGAGGTGTACAATAAATGCCATGCATCACTGAGTCGCGGGAAATGACATCATGACAATGTTGATTTGCTGATGGCTCATCAAGAATGCACACAGTCCTACAGCCTTCACTAGCAACTATGCTGTACTGTGACGTCAAAGGCTGCAGATGTGGAAAAATATCCCAAAAAAATCACATTTTTAAGAGCCTCCAAAATGAATCCAGCAGTGGCAAACATCTGCTATAATTTGACAAATTAAAACTAAATATAATGTTTACCATAATATTATTCTGAGAATACACTGCTACTTTTGAATGGCCGTCAAGGGAGTTGCATTTTAGAAGCAGATGGTGTAGTTACAACATCTACCAACAGGGACTAGTGGTGTAAAAACAACATGCAAGGAAGCCATTTTGTTGTCATGTGACAAGAAAACCAGGAAATGATATCACACAGGCCCTCATGACTATTTTGTAGTGATGGGAGAAACGAAGCTTTTCGAAGCATTGAAACAATTGAACCAATTGCTTCGAAAAATGATTCGATGTTTCGAAGCACTTGAAACAGCACATGCTGGCGACACCTGCTGGTGAAAACGTTGTAAAAGCATCAAGAACTCAGAACAAACCTACAAAACAAATGGAAATGTTGTTTTAGAAATACCATTTTTTTAAATAAATAATAAACACTTAAATGCTATTAAATATTAGTGCTTGTGTTATGTGTTTTATTTAAGTATAATCAAACCCTTAACACACAGGGGTGTGTTTGTTTTGGTGATTTCAAATGTCAACATTGGCTACCAGAAATCACTTACCCCACCTTTAAATGTTTTCATTAGAGATGTCTATAAAAGCAGCAGGCAAGAGTAATGTTATCGGTCAGGAGAAGGAGGTGGATTTAATTATATCGTAAGTTCATTTTATTTTTAAGGTATGATGCGATTTGTAGGTTGAAAGTACTGAATGTTTTACAATGTTTTTAAACTAAGTAGCCATCTGTGTTAAAGGGAAGTTATATTTTGTTTAACCCACAACATCTGGCCCTGAATTCTTTATTTTTTATAGTAAAATTTTGTGGGATTTCATGTCACATGATTAAATGGGCAACCAGAAGTGGTTCATGGGTTCACTTTGAGATCAACAGCCCCTAGTGTTGAACCATCAGAGTTTCTAAACGTTTCGAAACAGTGTGACATAACGAAGCATTGTTTGCTAAAATCACGTGACCTGGCCGGTTTGATACGCGCTCCGAAACACTGATTCGAAACAAAAGATTTGCAAATGTTTCAAAGCTTCGTGAAGCAGTGTTTTGAACGCGCCCATCACTACTATTTTGCAAGGTCAGTAGTTTTTTTATATATATATAATATCAAAATATTGGATATTTTGACCTATTTATGACATTGCAAGGTTAGTTTGGGTTCAAATAAAATGTTAATTAACAAATATTGATTTTACCTTAAAAAGACTTAAAAAAAAAACTATTATGATTTCCCCTTGACACGCCACTTGATTCATTAATTCTGTAGAAAATGTTTTGTAGAATTTTGTAGAAAATAATATAAACAAGTGCATGAAGCAAACAGATTGCATTTTCTAAGAACTTGGCACATGCATTTGAAACTAGATTTTACATTTAAAAACAAAGCTTTTTTTAATGTAAAATCTAGTCTCCTTTTCATCATCTCAGATCTCCTTATTTATCATTGAGCTTTAAGCCATTATTAAAATGGCATCAGATATGCCAGAGATGACTGCCTAAACCGTCTGCTGTATTCTGTCTTTCTGAGCCTCATAATAGATGAGTAAACAGTTTAGATTGTTTGTATTTTATTTGATGGGCCAGTTCAGAGTAACTCAAACATTACTCAGACTCTGCTGTCTGTTTTTTCCCCCCATATTAGTGTTTCTTTGAAAAATGTACATATATGTTCCATCTGTAACTGATCACAGAGCCTGGATAATTTCTGGATTATCTGAAAACATGGGATCTGTTTTCTTGAGAGTAATGCTGACTTTATGTGGAATTTCCTACATTTGAGTACAAATCTCTATGACGTTTTACCACTTTTAGCCCAGTGCTACATATTTTATTAGTTTATGCTGAAAATATAGTACTTCTTCATTTTCATTTCATTTGTATTTGGACTAGTCTAGTATTTCTTTTTGACACATCAGCGTCCTGGTCTTCATATTTTTGGCTTTATTGTGTCCACTGCCTTATTAGGACACTTTAGTCGTTCTGTCCAGTGCCCATGTTTACGTAACATGTCTGGATTTTATATGCCGTTTTTGTTAATTTTTTTTTGTATTTTTGGGTTGACTGAGTGTCAGGCACACAACATGGACACAGATGCAGGCTTC
>NW_015546047.1:1078905-1089510 GCF_001515605.1 Sinocyclocheilus anshuiensis | reverse complement strand
AGGGGGGTTGATACCCTACAGAACACTGGAATGGGGACATACCTTTGGCAGAGGCTGGAAGGGAGTTATGGGCGTACTCTACCCAGGACAGCTGTTGGCACCAGGAGCTCGGATTGTTGGATGCCAGGCAGTGGAGAGTACGTTCCAAATTCTGGTTTGCCCGCTCGGACTGCCCGTTGGTCTGGGGATGAAATCTTGATGACAGACTCGTAGAGGCCCCGATCTGCTGACAGAACTCCCTCCAAAACTGGGAGACAAACTGGGGACCCGTATCGGAGACCACGTTGACTGGAAGACCATGAATCCGGAACACGTGATCAACCATTACCCATCACCTGTGCAGTCTCCTTGGCTGAGGGGAGCTTGGGAAGGGGAATGAAAGGGGCCGCCTTGGAGAAACGGTCCACCACCGTGAGAATGACGGTGTTGCCCGTATCTCCATCATAGGGCGGTGGGTTGTTGCATCGGGGCTCAGGCTCATGACGAGGAAAAGGATCAACTGGGCCACCCTGGGCAGCTCCTCGCTGCAGCTCTTGAATGTGAGTGGTAAGCTCAGCTACTTGGTTAGCCAGAAACTCCACCTCCCTTGTGGTGTTGGTCAGTCTGGCTTCATGCTGTCCCAAAAGAACTACCTGCTGGGTGACCGCGGTTCTGACAGAATCTGAGCCTGCTGTGTCCATCTTGGCCAGATTGTTCTGTCAGGCACACAACACGGACACAGATAAAAACAAAACACCATGTGCTCACAACATGCAGACAGATACAAAACATGACAACCGAAGGACAGGGTGATCAAACCGAGGACATGACACTGAGTGTTGTCGAATTTGTCATATATTAACAATGCATGTTATGTCTGAATATTTATTATCTTGATGATCAGTTTTCCCAAATTAAAAGTCTGCAGTGACCCCTGATGCACTCTTAATGGGTTTGCAGTACTGTACTTAAGTCAGTCTTTCCATAGGGATATTGCTTTATATGTTGTAAACGTGTTTTAAATAATAGGCCTAGACTTTTACCCAAAACTTTCAAGACCCTACAAAATCAAAACTTGATTTTTGTGGCTTTTTTTATTTTTGGATTTGAGAAAAATTAAGAAAAAAACACTTTTTAGACTTAACATGATATATCTAAACTATAGGCTGTTTAAAAATAAGACACAAGCTCATCGAAAATGTCCCATCCCTAATTTTCTATGTCAAGAAGAAATATGTCAAGACAGATCAGAAAACTGAATAGCGTGGGATTTTAGAACAAGTTTTTTTTTTTTTTTTTCTCTCCGGACAAAAGTAAAGATGCCATAGAAGAATCATTTCGGCTCCTCAAAGAACCTTTCAGTTAACAGATTTTCAAAGATTTTTTTTCTTTGTGTTTAACATTTCACATTTCATAACATAACATTTAAAAAATCTAAAGAATCTTTTCTCTCTATAAAGAACAGTTTGTAGAATGGAAAGATTCTGTAAATGTTAAAGGTTCTTCAATGCCAATAATGAACCTATATTTTTAAGAGTATAATATAGATCAGTACTTGTTAGTAGCTAATAAATCTTAAAATAAAATATATTTTTCATAAAGTTGTGCCTTGCATATTTTGAACAGTTGACAGACTGTGAACCTGGAGACATTTATATGTTCTTTTTAAAGATGGTTTTAATGATCGAGCAAATGTAGTTTGTTTCTTGATATGTTTGTCCAGTTTGATAATGTAGTCCAGATATGTTTCTTTTTTTCTCTTTTTGATGTGTCGCCATCTGCGTCCATGCCGTTAGTCTCTGTGATTGACATTCCCTCTCTCTTGAAGATAATTTTAGCGTTTGCAACTGTTCCTGAGTCATGGCTGGGTGCTTCTCTGGCCCTCTTCGGCTAAAGAGCCAAGTTCCTTTTGATTAAAGCACGAGAGACTCCCCTGAAGAGGTCATATCTTTCTTCTTTTCTCCTCTTCTTATCATTTAATGTTCTCCCCGAGGTCCACTTATAATGTTAGCAACGTTTTTGTAGTGCCAAAAACAGTCAGTATTTAGTTTTCCATGACAATTTTCCACTCTCTCCCTGACCCTTTGACTGTGTCCTAACCAGGCATGATGCAACAAGCTTCAAATCAGTTTGTCTTTCCACATGCAGATAACATTTCTCAATACAAAATTGGCATTGTTGAAGTGTAAATTTATTTATTTTTTTTGTTCAAATGTGACATCAGAAAGTTAAAGCTAGAAGCAGAAGGTTACAACGAGCTGTTTTCGCAACTGGAGAAGTTATTCAGAGATTAAAAGTTACAGTATGTTTGCAAAGTACACCAAAAGATGAAGGAAAATCAGATTCCTCATGACACAACTGTTTAAACGCACACCTCCGAAACAAGGACCCGCTCTGCATCGCATAACTTTGTCCACAAATCACACTAAGCGCAAGCCAGATTGTGATATAATTACTGTTTCCTGACAAGGGTCCAGCCCCTTTTTTGACCAGACCCTGTCCGCCAGCGTTAATTTGCGTGCTCGACAGCTTTTCTGGAAGGGAGAGCGGCTGTACAGGACGTGACTCTTAGAGGAGGCAGGCATTTGGGAAGAGTTTTTGCATGAGGGACAAAGAGATAAGAGTTCAACGCTGGCGCAGGAGCTCCGTTGGGCGCCTGGCTCTCTCTGAGCGTTGAGTGTTTGGTGTCTGTCTGAGCGTTTTCTGTGATGTGGCCTCCGTGGCCTTTTGCACTGGGCCGTCAGTGAGAGAGAAAGAGGAGAGGGAGGCTGGATCGGGCAGAGCACACGGCGATGTGAGGAGCAGCTGGGGACAGTCTGAATGAAACCTCAGCTCACACACTCTCTGGACTCGTGCTCTTAAATGGATGAGTATGTGACCATCAAAAGGAAGCTTCTCCATAGACCCATCTTCAGGTAAGAGGGATTCAGCTGCGGCTTCCTGGTCACTCCAGTTAAATTGTCATCTTTTGTGACTGTGTTTGTCAAGGAACTCTGTTTTGAAGTTGTAAGTTTGTTTTCTGTAGTCATAAGTCTGAAGAAGATTGGCTTTAGCTTGTATTGTAATTAAGTCATCTCCTTCTTCTTAGATGTTTCTCCTGAGAAAAATACTTCTTGAGTTCAAAAGAGATCAGTGTCAACAATGTGTTCAGATTTGACCAATCAAAAGTCAAATATCTCAGTATGGATTTATCAAATTTTTACCACGTTTTCATGTGAATTTCAAAGTGATATACGCTTACTTTACAACAACAATTGTCCCATTTCTCTTAAAGAATTGTAGGAGAGACAAAGTCAATACATAAACAAAACTTTGAGAGCGAATAGTGCATCTGAAGCGTGACTTTGATTCCCAGGGGCACTTCCAACCTTATCTGCTTTTTGCTCTGTTATCAGCCACGGTGCATTTCAAAGGAATGGGAGCAAAATACCCTCACTAAATGCCCCCGTTTAATGTGGTTACGCGGTCATTAGAGGCAGAACATTAAGCTGTGGTTCATTGCATTCTCTGTTATTTCAAGCAGGTTGCTAATCGCTTTTTTTTGCATGTAAAACAGAAGCAGATGTGCAACAGGTACCTCTGCATGCAGTCTCAAACTGGACTTAAAGTTCTATGTTCCTGAGGATATAGTCACACTAGCTCTGTTTTAAAACCTAGTGAGCTGCCTGTGTAGTACTCAGGGTACTAACTGATATGGGACCTCATAAGTGACTGATTTGGAACGCGCTGCATAGACAACAACAACAATGCATCAAAAAACAGCAGTTCTCACGCAAAGCTCGACTGATTTCAGTAGAGTTTGGCGCTAACATTCCAAAGCTAATGGTACTTATATAAGCATAAAATACATAGCATGCACACATATTCAGTACAATACTTTTATAGATCATTTTGTTGTTAAATGTATTAGATGTTTATAATTTGCCTATCTCTCACTTTGTACACCATCTTGTGGAAAATTTTCGCTGAACTTGTTGCAGTGCATTATGGGATTGCCTTCTACATAGGGCTGGGTAAAAATATCGATATCTCGATATTAATCGATTCTCTTTTTTTTTTTTTACGGAATGATATCGATTCTTAAATCCCAAGAATCGATTAGTCTAGCCTGTTTGCATTTAATGGACGGAACATTGAAGGGTACTTCCCATCCAACAAATCGCAATAAGCATTGTGCTTTGGTACTTTTAATATGAAACAAAGTCTCAGATTTCAAATTCTTTTCATTGTATTGCAGTATTCAAACAATAAATGCCGTTTTGGCGCTGTTTAATGTGGAGTGACAGATCGCTGTAGCGCCTTAGTTCAACAGACACAGCAGCGCGAGGCGCACGTGAACTAATCATCTCCTCCACATTAATACCAGTTTCAGCACAAAATTAATATGACTAAACATCCGAAGGTAAGTTAAAAGAAAGAGTACAACTTTACAATCCGTATCCTGTCTCATGTAATCGCTCAATCAGTGTTTCAGCCGGACAAAGACGTCAATATAACGGCTTGTAAACAAACAATGTCACGTAACGTCACATTTACCTCAGAAAAACATATTTGGTGACCATAAACTCATTAATCAGATAGAAAAATAAACTGTAGAGAGGGGCATTTTGCTAAATATATGCACCATATAACAGATTCATTATACATTTTACTGTTCTTCAATGTTTATTTTATGTTTGAATAAATCCATCAAGTTTTTATGACAGCCACCATTATGTTTATATTTCAAGCATTTATTGTGGTAGAGATATTATTATGTAATTGTAACTTTATTATTTTAAAAACTTCATTAAGTGTAAATTTAACAAATCAGTAAATTTTAACCTTCAATATTATAGTAATGTACCAGCTGACTCTCATATATATTTTACAGCATTAGTTGAGATTTTTTTTCCTTGAGAAAATTTGGCATGTAGGCTACTGTACCTGATATATATCCAAAATAATCGATATTGAATCGAATCGAATGGTGAAATTTGTCAAAACCCAGCCCTACTTCAACATGCTTTAGAATTTAGCCAGAAGTTGTCTTAAAAGTTTTTGCAACAGTCTTTGTGTCAGAAGCCTTCCTTCTATGTCTTAACTTCCAATGTTATCTTAGAATTATTTGTATATTATTATAGAATTTATTCTTATTTTGAATTATTTTATGCTTTTAAAATGTCATTTTCATTCATTCAAGTTTTAGCAATTTTTTGTAATAGTTTTATTTGTTAATATGTTTATATTTAGCGTCAAATTAGGCTATTTTTATGTCGGTTTTAGTTTTAGCAGTTTTAGAAGCAACATTTCATTTGTTTACAATTCTGAGTTTAAGCTTTTCATCTAATACTTTATTTTATTTCAGTTTTTAATAGTTTTAGTTTTTGTTAACAATGCCTATGAATGTAACTCAGTAGGTTTTAAAACAGAACTGTTGTTGTCAGCTGTACTGAGTTTGCAATAAGGTTGTTTGAGGGACTTCTAGGCTTCTTGGGACTTCTTGGCTTTTCAATTATCCTGGGATGTATTTCTGTATGTGACTCTTGTTCTGTCTTGGGGGTTTCATGGTACGTTTTGTACCCCTGATGTTCCCCTTGAGGTTCCTCTCCTTACTGACTCCAATTTCAGCCTGCTGGGAGGCCTGCATGGGAATATAAGATTTCTGAATCTTGCAGGCAAGGCTCTGGAAATCAGGCTTTTCCTACCATTTGTTTGCAATGAGTAACATCCCATTGGGCAGTTCTACATGACATCTGCAGTCCATCACATGGAGCGCTTTAAAGCATGGTTGTTTACTATGAGGACCAAACAGACAAACTGAATCAGCTGTGATTCAACCAACCAATCATCATTTTTTTCCTTTCCCTGCTATATTTGCTTGTTGGTCCAGACTGGTTTATGCTTATTTAATGCTGGTAACTTAGCTAGTGAAATTGTTTGGACTGCTTGGTACTTTTAGCAACCAAAGAAAATCTTGCTGGTTAGGTTAGTTAAAAGGTTAGTGGGCCAAATCTCACTCACTCTCATGTCGTTCTATATGACTTTATTTCTTCTGTGGAACACTAAAGAAGAAATAGTTGCTCTTTTCCAAGCAGTTACAATAAATTGGGATTTCATGCTTCTAAAAGGATGCAAAAGTATCATAAAATTATCATAAAAACAGTCCATATGTGATGTCTGATCAAAAGCACACTGGATGAAATCATTCAGTGGTCAATCAATTGTTGCATCTCTGATGATACCTTTATGAACTTTTTTATGGTGCTTTTTCAGTCTTATCTTTGTGGATATGCAAGAAGAGTGCTTTGGGAAGCATCTAGGGAGCTGTCTTAGAGAATGAAGACTAAATTAGTAAGGTTAGAACACAACCTATCAATTTATTAAACAACCTATCAGATTGCAATTTTTGCAGATACTATCATAATGTCAAAGGAAAACAATGGAGTGTTGCACATTTTTCAGAGCTGACATCTTGCTTTTGCAAGCTACTAGGAATTCGTTACAAAGCACAGAGGATGTCAATTGAATAAACTCCTTACATTTGACATTAGTCAAAATGGAAAAATCAAGCGTAGTGTTAGTTCTGGCAGGTCACGTTAGTCAAGCTCGCATCAGCTGACCTTCAGCTGATCCCCATCTACCTATGGGAATACGACGCCTATCTAAGCATTCATATATAAGGTCCCTCAGTATTAGCAGTTTTTGCTTGCTCAATAGCTAATTACCCTCCTCCATCCCCAACTCCTCCTCTGTCAGTCGGGATTCAGCCTTCTGATTCTCCTTGAATCAGACTAATTCTAAAATGTGTACATAAAATGATTGAACTTTAACAATATCTGCAATATATTTATGTTGGTTCTGTTCTGTTTACCCTGGGGGGTTATTGCTGCTCTCCCTGCTCTCATCCATGCTAGGCTGCATGGAGGCGCAGGGAGTTCTTGCCCAGAACAGAACCATACCTCCAATCCAAACTGTATGCTAATTGTCAATCATCTTTGACGATAGTGGTCCTGACAGAAATATATTTATGCAGATCTTTTCTCACCTTTAGAGCAAATATTCTACCCTGAATTGAGTGTTGGACTGTGTGGCTTTGAATACAGAAGAATATAAAGGATTTTGGTTATGAAACCTGCATACGTGAAACACATTTGTTTGTAACACAAAACAGTTGTCCGTCTGCTTGAGAGGGGGCACACTAGTATTAAAATGTGCAATGTGAGTAATATTTTCTGAAATGTATTACAGGTAAAACATAGCTTTGCAAAATATAAACTAACATTCAACAGTTTGGGGTGAGTAAGATTTATTTATTTAAAGAAATGTAAGTTTTTCTTTTCATCAAAGATTTTATTAAGTTGGTCATAAGTGACAATAATAACATTTATAATGTTACAAAAGATTTATATTTTAAATAAATGCTGTTCTTTAGAATTTTCTATTCATCAAGGAATCTTGGAAAAAAAGGTTGAACGGTTTCCACAAAAATATTAAGCAGCTGTTTTTAACATTGCTAAAAAAAAAATTATTGAGCAGCATATCATCATATTACAATGATTTCTGAAGGATCATGCGACTGGCGTAATGATGATGATAAATTCAACTTTGCATCACAGAAATAAATGACATGTTAAAATATATGTAAATAGTTATTTAATAGTTATTTAAATTTCAAAGTATTACTGTTTTTACCATGTTTTTTATCAAATAAGTGCAAAGACACTTCTTTCAGAAACATAAAAAAAAACATGATAACCCCAAACTTTTGCACAGTAGTGCATTAATGTAAATATTAAATATAGCAATGATGGAATGTAGTTGATTGAAAATTCAGTTTACCTTGAAGCCAAACTATGCAGAATTTATGAGCTGAAGAGTAGATTTTTACTTTCATAAATTATGCAGTGTTGTTGCCTGAAATCTCTGTAAATCAGCCTAATAGGCCTCTGTAGCTTTCCGTAGATTTTGCTTTTTAAATCAACACTGTCTTTGCCAGGGGTGATTATAAATGTTGAGATCCTTTGAGCTTTTTATAGCGTTTATATAGATTGTGCTAATTTGTCCTATGAGACTTAGATGCAATCTGTATCACATGACTCGTCCCTGGCACCCATAATCTCACTAATGTTTGAAACATATAAAGATTTGCATACCAGAATCAGTCCTCGATAATCTGTTTTGAGAACATACAGTATGATATCTAGTGTCTGTCACTGTGGAATAAGTCAGTGGGGAAAACTTTGGCCCATAGTTCCCTGTCAAAGCCAGCAACATTTAGTAAGTTAATGAAAAATATGAATACATTCATAACCTAGCCTTATTTACCCTGAAGAGCATATTGTGTATTCCTCTTTGGGGAGATTCAGCTTTAAAACCATTGACCTCACAAACACGTCCCCTGACATCTCTGGCTTGTTTCTAAAAGAAAATTAGTCAAGGCTTTTTTAAGGGTAGAGAACGGCTCGTACTAAAGCAATGTGATAAATGACCCAATTGTGAATAAACAGTTACTATTGGGTTGTGTTAGATCAATCACCGCTCTCGTGTTTAAAGGGGCGTGAAACGGCAATACATTTAGGATGATTATGTTACTGCTATTTCACCCTGCTTATCATATTAATACGCTGTCTGATTAATTTACCTTTCATGTGTAAATACTCAGGAGTTTGTGCATTAATTGGTCAAATAAATCACAGGCACAGTGACTCTGTCGTATTCATTTACCAGATTAATCCATCAGTTTATAATCTGATGACATGACATTTTATAAGAATAAACCGATGGAAATAAGCCTGTTTTTTATGTTTTATTCTGAAAGTTTGTGTAAAAGTTGTACTTTCAAGGACAATAGGACGAGGCAGAGTAATAAATGGAAATAATGAATCCTTGCAGAGTAATAAATGGGAGCAATTGCTGTCCAGTAAAAAATCGTCTCATCTGAATCAGGTGAGAAATCTGCACAGATCAAGCACCGTTTATAAGCAAAAAAAAAAAAAAGGTCCAAAATGGTTATAAACGTACATGATTTTGATGTGAGCGGACAACAGGAGATTAACTTTTTTACTGGAGGAAGCATTATTATAGACTATGGATTTATGGTATTTTGGCCAGAAGTAATTGTTGAAATTTAAAAATGTTTTAATGATGGATTTGTTTCTTACAAACATGCAGATTTTTCAATACACAAGACATTAATTGATGTACTGGAGTCGTGTGGATTACTTGTGGATTATTGTGATGTTTTTATCAGCTGTTTGGACTGTTTGTACGGCACCCATTCACTTCAGAGGATCCATTGGTGAGCAAGAGGCGTAATGTTAAATTTCTCCAAATCTGTTCCATGAAGACTGTATTTATAAATAGTTTTCAGTTAAAATAGCCAATAACCTTTTAGAACCAACAGAGAAACAGTTATTTTTGCATGATCTAAGATAAAGAAGCAAAGTTTTATACAGTTGTTTTACATGTTATTGCTGACTTGAAGTATGTTATTGAAATATAATCTGTTTTTGGAGATTTTTGCTTGTCCCCATTGAAATAGGCCCAAGCTGTGCTAGCATGACTGGAAAGTAGCTGCCAAAAATGTAACCAAGACGGCCGCAGAGTGATTTGCATTAACTTTTGCAGAAGTCTTTAAAAGAGACATCTTGTTAGTATGGTTGGGCTTGTGATAAATGACCAGTTCAGGGGCCACTGTTGCACCACCTACGTCCTCCTGCTCTCAAGTAACTTTTTTCTGAGGTTTTCCTTTACTAAGATACTCAGATGCCTTCATCATTTTTGTTTTTTAAAGCAGTCCTTCACTATGATAGCCCTCAATGGTTCGGTGGTTGGTTGAAAGAAGAAAAATGCTTTCAGAAGGAGCTGTTGAAAGAAGTAACTATACTATATATTTGCTTGGTTATCTCTAAAACTCACTTGCATTTGTTCTGGATCATTTGACATGATGTTATGTTGCCTTTGGAAGCTGGATGGAAGAACTCTGCAGGCGGCGGATGTAATAGAAGCTTGTTTACAGAGTGAAAATGAAACAAGGCGGATGAATTTCCTCAATTGCTGTTGATTAGGGGTTGTTATCATTCAAACGGCTGTAGGAGCATTTACCTCCACGACCCCAGACTTTGTTATTTTTTGATGCAACTGACTAGATTTATTCAGGGCCAATGGCAGACAGACTTTGGTCTCTTTTGTAATGACATTTTTAATAGGGCTCCTAATTTGATGGATGTTTCTTAAGCCTTAAAGGGTTAGTTCACCCAAAAATGACAATTCTGTCATTAATTACTCACCCTCATGTCGTTTCAAACCCATAAGACCTTCGTTCATCTTCAGAACACAAATTAAGATATTTTTGATGGAATCTGAGAGCTGTCTGACCCTTCATAGACAGCAACGCAACTGAAATGTTCCCAAATCCAGAAACGTAGCAAGGAGATCTGTAAAGTAATCCATGTGACATCAGGGGTTCATCCGCAATTATACGAAGCTACGAGAATACTTTGTGCGCAAAAGAAAAAAAATAACGACTTTATTCAACAATTCGTCTCCTCCGCATCACCCTGGTGCCATTTTTGAGAATATCCGCTGGACGTAAACAACGTATGCTGTTCTGTGTCCGCTGCGTCACACGGATACGCTGTTTCC
>NW_015546047.1:1076212-1078895 GCF_001515605.1 Sinocyclocheilus anshuiensis | reverse complement strand
AGGGTGAGTAATTAATGACATAATTTTCATTTTTGGGTGAACTAACCCTTTAAGACTGTAAGCTTTGGAAAAGCACTTTATTATTCTATTATTATTATTATTATTATTGATGTTGTTGTTGTTGCATAATGAACATTTTATAGATATTATTATTATTATTATTCAGTGTAGTAATAATAATAATTTGTTTTTTATTTATTTTATAAATAATTATAATTATTGTTATGAATAATAACTATTAATTATATAATACATTATTATTATTATTGTTGTTGTTTTTGTTGTTGTTGTTGTTGTTATTATTTATATGCTGTGATAACATTCCTTGTGAGTGACTGATGTATGATTTTGTAATTGGATGTCATTATATTTTTGTAAAGTAAGCTAAAGATTTAAATAATGATAAATAATAAACAATATATTATATAATTACGTATTTTATAATATAATGGTATAATAATAATTATTATTATTATTATTAGTAGTAGTAGTAATAGTTGTTGTTGTTGTAGTTGTAACGTAGGAGTCATGATGACAGAGGTGTGGATCCAAATGCAGGCTTTATTATTAAGACGTAGTTAGACAGGCAGGGTCAAAACACCAGCAAACAGTAGCACACAAGGTAATCCAAAAGGGTAATCCAGTAACAGGCGAAGGTCAGGGCAGGCAGGCAGCAAGCAATAACAAAACAGAAAACAGTCCAAGATCAAAGAAAACAAAGGCAAGGCAAGGCAACCCAGAAGACCAGGCCAGCAATCAACCGCGATGTGAGAGTGTTTGTGTGCCATTCTTATAGTGTGAGACTGATGAGGTAATGAGAGACAGGTGACTGCAATTGATGATGAGTACAGATGAGTCCGGGCAAAGGATTATGGGAAATGGAGTCCAGGGTGAATGGTAAAAGTCAAGGATGGAGTGCCCACTGGTGGAGCTCATGGGCACTCCAGCTGGTGATTGTGACAGTAGTAGTAGTTTATTAATTAGTTATTATTAATATTAATAATAGTTATATAGTTATATGCTGGTATACCTTGTAAAGATGTGAGTGACTGATGTATGGATTATGTATTTGGATGTTGTTATATTTTTGTAAAGAAAATTAAAGTTTTTAATAATAATAATAATTATTATTATTATTATTCTATGATATGGCTATTTTATTATGTGATTAAATTCATAGTAGGGCTCCTCATTTGAATCTAATTAATTGCAGTTAATTGAATATATCAGTGTTTGCTGAGAATGAAGATAATTCAGAAATAATAATATTATATTGTGGCAGAACATGTCATGTCCTGAATGTGTAAACAGCTCCTACAGGTATAGTAGACATGATAAATTGCCTTAATTTCAATATTTTTATTATAATTAATCACAACAAAATTGCACATTATATTTTAGTCCAGATTCTTGAACATCAAAGTCATTCACATCCCCCAAGGGTTGGGATTTACATGGCTAGCAGAGGATAAGCACAGGGAGATGTTTAACAGAGATAGTCTTAGCCAGTAAATCAGTGCCCTCTGTGCTGCCAAAACACGACTAGACCGATGTTACTTGCATTTAGAGCTTCAGCTTAACTGCTCTAAATGGGAACCCAAGAGGTTAGTTTACAACCCAGTATAAACCAACCTGTCCTGCGGGCATTAAGATGTGGCTTCAGTACTTGGAGGCCTGTGGAGAAACTGAAGCTTGTGAAGAATGGGATGTTTGTTTAATCAGAGCTCTGCTGGCTCGAGGAATTGTTCTCTGGCAGCGCAGATTACTGCAGACTGCTTATGTCAACCTGGGTTTAGCATGTCACTAGAGGGGCTGAAGTCCTCCAGTCAAATCCATGCACGCACAATCTTGCTGGAATTATGGTTCTGCATGACCGCTGGGCACCAGCCTCTTTGCAGGCCCCTTCTTGTAGCAATTAAGATGCATTGTCTAAATGATAAGAAATGTTATATTGTCAACTTTGAATGTACAAATTGATTCACAAACAAAGAGATTTTCTGATTGGCTAGTTTTCTGATTGTCTAAAAAAGTGTGGGCTGCTTCCCTGATCCAAACAAGACATTTACTTCAGTGATATACAGTCAGACTGTAGGGACATTTTATGTGTGCTATTCCAAACTAATTACAAACTAATGGCAGCACCTTTTTTCCCCCCACCATGTATGTAATTGGATGCAGTAATTTTCTTTTCATGTAAAGAGACCTTGAGCTTTGAAAAAGTGCTATATTAGTATTTATTTCTTGTTTGTTTGTAATACATTGTTATATAATGAAAATCTTTTCTTTTATTATTATTATTATTATTTGTATTATGTAATAATATTGATTATTGTTAGTAGTAGTAGTAGTTGTTGTTGTTATTAATAATGATTCATTATAACTGTATAATTATAATGAAATTATAATTAATAATAACAACTATGTATATATAAATACACACACATGCATGTATATATTTAAGAAAAATATGTTATGTTTATACATTTAAAATATTTGTATATAATATCAATTATATGAATATAAAGATATACGTGAAAATATATTTTAAATATTTTCAAAATATATGCTGTATATGTGTGTTTATATATACAGTACATAATAAATATACACAGTATACATACAGTGGGTACGGAAAGTATTCAGACCCCCTTAAATTTTTCACTCTTTGTTATATTGCAGCCAT
>NW_015546047.1:1067995-1076164 GCF_001515605.1 Sinocyclocheilus anshuiensis | reverse complement strand
TATATTTGTATATAATATAAAATATAAGAATATAAATCTATAAATGTTTATGTAAATATTTCCAAAATACTGTATATGTGTGTATTTATATACATAATAAATATACACAGTACACAAGCATATATTATGTAAACAAAAACTTTTACTTTGGATGCGATTAATCGCGATTAATAGTTTGACAGCACTAATATATATATATTGTAACAAAGTTCATAGTTCAGGAAGAAGGAGGCGGGAACCTGCGAACATTTAAGATTTTAATAATAAAATAAACAAACACAAAATGAAAGTCTGAGAGGCTCTCACTCGCGGTGCCATGCGATGGTACTGGACATCGTTGGTGGACGGCCCACCGCTCCTCCGCTTCCTGGCGGACGGCGATGGCTCCTCCTATTGAGGGCAGCCGGCAACGAGTCCCCCGTTCCCTGCTCCTCCCCAATTATGGCGGATGGTAGCAGGCTCCGGCCTCCTGGCGAACGGGGCCAACTCCTCCACTCCCTCTCGGACGGCAGCCACCCCTCCTCGACAAGGAAAGGCAGTAGAGCTGACTATTTCTGTCAATGGTAAGTTTGTGATAATGTAAGAAAAGTTGTTTAATTGTTTTGCCACTTGCTTGAGCAACTTAATATATAAATCTAGAAGTAAATGCAAAAGTAAAAAGCATTGAATAATGTGTTGCTTATATTTATTGTGTTTAAACATGTCTGTGAAAGACTGTATTACTGTACTGTTTAAAAAAAAGAACTGCAATGCTGAAAAAGCATTTTCAGTGACAATGTTTGGATTTGAAATCAAAATAATGGATAAATGTTGTGTCTGTGGTAATCAGCCACGGATCAGTAGCAGACTCTTGTGTGAAAGCAATTTCAAAAATGAAATTCACGCTCTGAATAAATGTCTACAAATCCTGATTGGAGTATCACTATTATAAATTATAAATGATAAAAAGAAGGCTTTAAAAAGATCGGTATCAGCAGATACTGCTTTCTGTGATCGGCGATCGGTGATCGGCCTCAAACACCCTGATCGGAGCACCCCTAATTATTATTATTAAATACATATTTTAATGACTGAGTGATTGAATTCATATTTTAGTTTGGGTTACACTTTATTTTAAGGTGTCCTTGTTACAGTGTAATTATATATTTAAGTACTGAGTAATATTAATTAACTATATGTACTTATATGATAAGGGTTAGGGTTTGTCTTAGGGTTACTTGCATGTAATTATGCATAATTTATTGTTATTATAATAGTAAGTACATGTAACATGTAACAAGGACTGCTTAAAATAAAGTGTTACCTTAGTTTGGTTTTATGTTCTTTTAATTTATTTCATAAGCCTTTTAATTGTATGCTATTACTGTAATAAACCCATATTCAAATTCATAACTCAGTCAGTAGTTAGTTAACTAGTATCTCTAGGTTAATTGAAAAAAAAAGTGGACTAAAGCATGATGACAATCCACT
This sequence comes from Sinocyclocheilus anshuiensis, assembly GCF_001515605.1. NCBI lineage: Eukaryota > Metazoa > Chordata > Actinopteri > Cypriniformes > Cyprinidae > Sinocyclocheilus > Sinocyclocheilus anshuiensis. The sequence goes on along the minus strand of NW_015546047.1, from coordinate 1,074,694 downwards.
TTCTTCCAAATCTTCGCCTGTGTTCACAATCTGTCTATAAATACGTTTGGTAAGCAGTGTTGGCGTCCAGGGAGGACAATTAGTGACAATATTTTCCCTGTTGCCGAGGGGACTTTTTTGGAACCAAAAAGTCAGCAGCGGGATATTTGTGACATCAGAGAACACTTCCATTTATTTGTCAGAATAAATGGGGCGGGAAACAGCTTGCGGACGGCTTGTGCACATTATGCATGCAATTTTTCGTACTTAAAAAGAGCTGGTTTGCGTCACTGGATTCATCACACGCTCTTCCCCACCTCTCTAATTATTCTCAGGTCAGTGAGTGGTCCTATGGGTGCCATCTTGGCGGGGTGAGGAATGTAGAGTTGTCTGAGAGGCTGGCAGCACGTTTTTTTTTTTTTCCTTTCCATCGCAGATCCCTCGCCGGATCCCCAAGGGACCGTCAGTGACGGCAGTGGCTCTGAGTTTAGGACTTTTGCGTGTAGAATGGCACAGCAAGCTCATGGGAAAATGTTTGAGGTTGACCTTCCTCTGTGCTTGTGTGACTGGGGCACGATGGCCTGCCGACTGCCTGTGCCAGCGTCTCACTGGGCCGCTGCTAGTGACGACGAGAAACATCCCCCTCGCCCTTTCTCCAGGGCTTTCTCATGCACCCTCAGAGAACGAGCTGGCTCTGAGGAGCACTTCTTGAAAAACTCAAAGCAAACTTCCAGGGTTTGTTTTGTTTTGCAATCCCTAATCTGACCTGGGCAGATACACTGCGAGCTATGAAAAGCCTCGGTGGGTCTAGAGTTGGAAAAAGGGGACTTAGGAAAGGGGTGGGGATGGATTCGAACGGGTCCCTGAGGAACATTTCAGACGGAGCAGCATGTTACTGCATGGGCCGAAGAGTCCAGATGCAGCTAAAAGAGGACGATACAGGTCTCTTTACTGTGTTTTTGCTTCTGGGAGGCCTGCTATAGAAGTAAAACAGTCTGTTTCCAGGCAGGCCTCTTTTAGATGCTTATTTTCATTTCCATACGGGTCTGAAGACCCTCCCCGGTAGACTGTGTCAGGGGCCACGGCAAAGTCTCCAAAAATACAGTCAGTCTAAGTGGCTGTGCTCTGAAACCACTCGACAGGATGGGTCTGTCAGCCCGTCATACTTCATCTGTTGTGTTTTTCAGCTAGGTTTGCAGTCATATTCACACAGCTCTCTGGGATACTTGATTCTAATTGGTCAGTTGTTTTGTTTTGTCAGATATTTCTGTTTAACGGCCACTAAACCAGAGAAGATGGCACATGTGCCTCGTAAGCCCGTCATGTAATGGCTCTGGCGCCGTTGAATCACTTTCAGAGTTTTACGATGGTCAGTATCCGCTTACCATAAAAATGATTTAAGATTGCAGCTAAACTGTCAGTATCTTCTTTTAAACAACAGCTATTTTATTGGTAGCAGACATATTGGTATAATTTTAGTATTTTAATTTTTTTTATTTTGATTTGGGTTTTATTTTTATATTTGTGTAGTCTTCATTTTAATTTTAATTTAAGTTTTAGTCATTTTGTTATATGCTTTTGTAATTTTTTTATATTTCTATATTGCTTCAGTTTCTTTTTATTTCAGGTTTTGTTTGTCATTTTAGTACTTAAACTTATTTTATTTCAGTTAGTTGCCAAGTTGCTCATTTTCATTAATTTAATTTAATTACATTTTTTATTTTATTTTTATTTCCGCTTTTAATCAACAAAAACTTTTTTTTTTGTAGTTTTACAGTTTTTAATAGTTTAGTTTTAGTTTTACTGCTTCATATAGCACTCTCCATAGTGAATATGTCATGTAAAACATTTGTTTTATATTATTATGTGTTTATTTGTATTCTTAGCTGAAAGATTATGCATGGAGATTGTAGCACAGGCTAATTTGCATCTTAGGTCTTTAGAAAAAAAAAAAAAAACAAACGGACACATAATTACACAATCCGTGTATCATTCGATCATTCGTTTTTTTATTTAATATTGAAAGTAGAAAAATGAGAAAACGGCTCCTTTTTCGTTTTTTTGTTTTTTTTCCAAAAAACGAAAAAGGAGAATTCAGCTTAAATTTTCGTTTTTCGTTCATGGGTGGAAAAATGAATAAACAGCTTGAGTATTCGATTTCTACATGTGGGCGGGAATTAAACACCCCTTTCTGCTGATTGGTCAGCCGAAGATCAAACCGTGCCTTCATCAGTTCTTCTGCAGTATCACGCAGCAGAATAATAGTCATCTGCTGCTGCAGTTGTACGGATTAATAACCCATTTTATCAATTTCATATTTTTCTCATCAAACAGGTTTAAAAAACGTTTTGCACCGTTTTTGTCGGGGCTGAACGCAGCACTGATGAAGGCACGGTTTGATCTTCGGCTGACCAATCAGCAGAAAGGGGAGTTTAATTCCCACCCACATGTAGAAATCGAATATTCAAGCTGTTTATTCATTTTTCCACCCATGAACGAAAAATGAGAACTTAAGCTGAATTCTCGTTTTTCGTTTTTTGGAAAAAAACGAAAAAACGAAAAAGGAGCCGTTTTCTCATTTTTCTACTTTCAATATTAAATCAAAAAACGAATGATCGAATGATACACGGATTTTACACTATTAGTCATATTATACTTTCTTCTTTTCTTTTATTAAACAATAAGTTAATTTATTAGTGGCTATATTGTGTATGTTGAAAACAAGCATACGAGCAGTGATTATCGCAAAATATACCCTTCAGAGTGATGCAAGACCCCTCTGCTTTGTGTTCTGATCACCCTGTCAGGGTTTATTTTCCAATAATGACCAGATGACTTAGTGTTTTTTTATCATATTTAAGGAGGTTTTATGCTCTGTATTGTAAACTAGTATATGTATTTGAGTATTTCTGCAGTATATAGCATGCATGATGTGCATAATATGCAGGAATCTGCATGTGATGCCCCAGTGACCTACTACATTTGCTAAAATGTGTGATACATAACAAATTTGAATGCTTTTTTGTATTTTATGAATGATTAACTCTTTCTTGGCTTACTTTCTGACCAGAATGCCAAAAGTTAAGATATTTTTAAACAAAGTTGCATGATGCATACTGTTTCACATATTATATTACACATATTATACATATTCACACATTTCACATGCACTATTATGGCAAATAGCAGGCAATATAAAGTATATTTTGCACAGTATTCAGTAAGTCGTGTTGTAGAATCCTAAAATGCATACTTTGAATAAACTTTGGATAAAAGTTTCTGGCAAATATAATGTGAGCAAACATCAGAGGAGGAATGAGAGTACACTGGCACGAGTACATTTAATATATCATCTGAGCGAGCAGTGCATGTCGGAGGTTCTGCTCTCTTGCTGTCCTCAATGTTAAACACACTCTTACAGGCTTCATGTGAATGCTGATAAGCACAACAGCTGTTGTGAGAGGACCAGAGGGAGGGTGATGCACTCAAGGCTCTGCATCCCGTTGCATTTGTGTCATATAAAATGTCATATACAGAGGGGTTCAAAAGTTTGAGACCACAAAATAGGATTTGATGTTGTTGTTTTTTTCTTCCATTAAAGCACAAGATGTTATTTTGAACTCAAAAGAACTAAAAACATTAAATCAAAAGAGAGACAAACTGAATACCAAGACTTTCTGACATCAGTTTTTGCAAATGTTATTTTATAAATAATATATAAAAAATGGTGAATTAAATGAGGAAAAATGCAAAATAAAAGTTTTTGCATTTTTGTTCTCTTACACTAGCAGTTAAAAGGACACACTTATTTCTTTATTATTAGAAAAAAAAAAGTCATAAAAATAATGAAGTAACACAAAAGGAAATATTGGAAGTATGTGCTAACCAAAAGATTTCTTTCTTTCTTGTGCTCATTATAAGTTAGGCACATTATGTTGTGCTTGTAAAACACATTCCAAGATTTTAGGTAAATTGTCAAAGTAAAATTATTGTACTAATGATTTTATTGATATGCAAAATTATTTTGAAACAAAATGTCATAAAAAAAGCAGGTGCTTTCAAACCAGTTTTATTCTAGTATCATTGAGTTATTTTATTTCAAGCGAAAATGTTTTCATGGTTTTAGTTTTAGTTAAAGGTGCAATAGGTGATTGTCTTCAGAAACATTTTTTGTTATGCTGGTTGAAAGATAGCAATCATTAAGTTAAGTGGTCTAAATGCATTTATCTGTATTTATATATTATGTGGAAGGCGTAGGACCAAGAAATGCTCGTCCAATCAAAACGCTCGGTCCGAGCGTTTTAATTGGCTTTCCTACCTGCCTGTCAAGGTATGTATTAGCATACCTCTGCGCACCCGGTTCACTCAGACAGGATACGTCATGAGCACGTTCACGCATGCTGTGCAGACAGAGCGAGTATGGCAGACAAACATCAACAACCTGATCTTCCTTCCTTCCAACCGTATTGTAGTACTTTTAAAGTTTTCTCACCGGTGAATGACACATGATGTAGCCCAATCCCAGTCCTCGCGCCTCGCGCCCGCTCTGCATATTTTGCATGTCTCTCTTAGTTAACACACCCGATTCAGATAACCTGCTCGTTAGAAGTTAGCTACGTGCATGAACTGTGTTCCGATTGATATGATCCCTACACAGTGTTCATTGCTCCCTACTCCCTGAGCAGGGGAAATCTGTTGAAGTTTACTTCACTTCGGAACATGGGCTGGAATTGGGAACTGCTGATGTAGCATATTGTAGTAATGTTGTTTCTGGTTTTCAGTGCTATCAGGCTAAAGTTAGCATTTTCCAAGATCTCCTTTAACTATAAAAGTGACGTGACATGTGGCTTTGGGTTACGAGTCCGACTCTCTAACCATTAGGTCACGACTTCCCCTATAGGTTCCCCTATATAAAATAACCTATAGGTCAAATGTTTATCTTCATCTAAAGCTGTTTTAAAGAGACAATGGAAAAGAAACAACATTTAGACAGGATGATACCAAAAAGAGAGTAGGAGATATTTACAAGATCTTGATTGTGAACTGTAAATCCCCATCTAAAACAGTGCTGTATGGTTATCATGCTTTGGAAAGTCCTTCCTTCTACAGCCAGCAGAAATTATGTGATAATTATACATACTGTGACATTTTGGGTGGGTGGGTGGTTTTGTGTGTGTAATACACAGTTACACACCCTTCTCTGTATTATACTTGTATAATACCCTAATTGTAAGTCGCTTTGGATAAAAGCGTCTGCAAAATGACTAAATGTAAATGTATACTTCATTACCCAGGTTCTCAAAGTCGGGGATTGCCACAGACGCAGTTTACCATAAAATGAGGGAAGGAATGAGTGTTGCTCACAATGTTTCTAAAGTCCTTATCAATCTCCTGCCCTTTTCCTCTGCCACTCTCCACAAGTCAGATGGAGTCCGTCTCCTTCATGCACTTTCACACACTCCAGGTAAAAATAGGCCCTGATAGGTTGACATGTCACTGCAGTGCTGTTCGCCCCCGGCCTCTTAACCTGAACCAGATTCTGTCCTCGCTCATACTCCTGCTGATTGTTGTATGGAAACAACTCTATTCACATTACAAATGTTTAATGGTATGTTAATGTACTTGTTTATAATTTTTAATTTAGATTTAAAGGCTTTTTGAATTTAGATCACCCTCGGGCCTTCCAAGATGTAGATGAGTTTGTTTCTTCATCGGTTGTTTCTTCAACAGATCAGTTGTTTCAGTTGTCACCTCAGTTGTTTCTTCCACAGATTTGGAGAAATTTAGCATTGCATCACTTGTTCACCAGTGGATCCTTGCAGTGAATGGGTGCTGTCAGAATGAGAGTCCAAACAGCTGATAAAAACATTACAATAATCCACAAGTAATTTCACTGGAGACATTAATATTATGTATAGAGGACCTGTATTTTAGTTTGAATTTAAAAACTTGATGAATTTGTTTTTTTATAAACAATCAGCTTTTCTTTTCACAAAATGTTAATTGATTGGCTGGAGTCATGTGGCTTACTTGTGGTGATGTTTTTATCAGCTGTTTGGACTCCCATTCTGATGGCACCCATTTACTGCAGAGGATCCATTGCTGAGCAAATGATATGCATGCTAAATGCTAAATTTCTTCAGATCTATTCCGATGAAGAATCAATCTTGGATGGCCTAATGCCGAGTTCACACTGCACGATTTTCAAAGACGTCACATCACTGTTGGTTTCACACTGAACGACTATCTGGGTTGCCAGGTGTTCGCTACAAAACCCGCCCAATTACTACTCAAAACTAGCCTGAAAATAGCCCAATTGCTTTCGAGGGGGTCCCCCAGTAAAAATCGTGTTCGGGGGGAAAATACAAATTCTCCTGATACAATTCACATTCCAGGGCCTAAATATCACGTTATTGGGGTCGCTTCAACCTGCTGACATGAAAAACAACCGGAGGAAATCACGGATTTGGCAACACTGGTCCGCAAACTACGTTTCATATAACTCCTCCCCAAACTTCCCGCTGCCCTGTATCTTAGTCTCTCATTGGCTGTAGGTCATCGCCGATGTGTTTTTCAGTCAGAACTAATTTCACACAGCGTGATTGTGAATCGCCGGCAGCTCCAGATATTTAGCATGCCAAATATTTCGCGGGCGTCGGCGACGTGTCGGCGATTCCCTCAGATCGCGTCTTTGATAATTCACACTGCGTGATTGTCACT
>NW_015546047.1:1059722-1066085 GCF_001515605.1 Sinocyclocheilus anshuiensis | reverse complement strand
GAATGGGTGCCGTCAGAATGAGAGTCTAAACAGCTGATAAAAACATTACAATAATCCACAAGTAATTTCACTGGAGACATTAATATTATGTATAGAGGACCTGTATTTTAGTTTGAATTTAAAAACTTGATGAATTTGTTTTTTTATAAACAATCAGCTTTTCTTTTCACAAAATGTTAATTGATTGGCTGGAGTCATGTGGCTTACTTGTGGTGATGTTTTTATCAGCTGTTTGGACTCCCATTCTGATGGCACCCATTTACTGCAGAGGATCCATTGCTGAGCAAATGATATGCATGCTAAATGCTAAATTTCTTCAGATCTATTCCGATGAAGAATCAATCTTGGATGGCCTAATGCCGAGTTCACACTGCACGATTTTCAAAGACGTCACATCACTGTTGGTTTCACACTGAACGACTATCTGGGTTGCCAGGTGTTCGCTACAAAACCCGCCCAATTACTACTCAAAACTAGCCTGAAAATAGCCCAATTGCTTTCGAGGGGGTCCCCCAGTAAAAATCGTGTTCGGGGGGGTAAAATACACATTTTTTTGGCAGGGTTCTCCTGGTACAATTCACATTCCAGGGCCTAAATATCACGTTATTGGGGTCGCTTCAACCTGCTGACATGAAAAACAACCGGAGGAAATCACGGATTTGGCAACACTGGTCCGCAAACTACGTTTCATATAACTCCTCCCCAAACTTCCCGCTGCCCTGTATCTTAGTCTCTCATTGGCTGTAGGTCATCGCCGATGTGTTTTTCAGTCAGAACTAATTTCACACAGCGTGATTGTGAATCGCCGGCAGCTCCAGATATTTAGCATGCCAAATATTTCGCGGGCGTCGGCGACGTGTCGGCGATTCCCTCAGATCGCGTCTTTGATAATTCACACTGCGTGATTGTCACTCGCGTGAACGAGCACCGATTTGCCTCCGATTTCGGGCATTTGTCGGCTATTTCGCAAAACCTGTCGGCGAGTGAAAAATCGGGCTAAAATCGTGCAATGTGAACTCGGCATTAGGGTAAGTACATTTTCAGCAAATATTCATTTTTGGGCGAACTGTTAATTTAAGCTTTAAATGCTGTTCCTTTTCCTGTCCCAACATGCTATCTGTAAATTCTGAGGAAAATTTGAAAAAGGAATTTGGATGACCAATAGCAGATGGGGGAAGTGTTCAGGAAACTTAAGTCCTTATTTTTGCAGCTCGGTTTAAATTGAAGTTGAAATGAAAAGTCCGAAAGGTGTAGGGTTTACTTTGAAACTATTTTCAGTCAGAAATCACTAGTAAATTCCACAAATAATTACAAAGGAACAACAAAGTAACATTTAATCAAACATGAAATTTTGAACAAGAAAGAATGAAATGGTGTTTTTTTGCAAAAGAAAAATAAATAAATAAAATAAATGAATAAAACACTAATCTGTGTTATTTACAACTTTATGGTTCAAAATGTTATTTTTATTTTTTTTTACAGTTTGTTAGAACGAAAGGAACACCTCTAAGCAATAATATTTTCCTCTGGGCTGCAAAAACTCATTGGATCTCATTGAAATCCACATTTGGTAAAGTTTCTGTCATTGTATGCTTATGTCATGAAGCATTTTGTACTTCTGCTCTCAGTTTGTGATGATGAAATCCAGTAATTTGACAAAGTCTTCACATTAAAAGAGCCACAGGAATATCAGACCTACATTTTCACAGAAACGACAGAGGATCTTCCAAAGGTAATTCATTCTTGGGTGTGTACCCTTGACAGACAAATTGCAATGAATGCAAGAATGACTAGCTTGGCTTTGAGAGCAGTTTACCGTGAACATTTGCGTCATTTTCACATCAGATGTTATTCTGATCCACCCCAGACTACAATCAGAGTCAGACATCATTCCAGATCCTATCATGACTGGAATTGGGAATGGCTAGAGAATGAAGTCAGGTCAGACTTCAAGACAATCAACACAGACAAAAACAACATGCTCTGTGTTCACTGCTGTTTCTTTCACTCTGTTTTTCACTTGACCAGTGGTTTCATCTGTTTGTATTCCTGCTGTTGTTTGCCTTCCATCCTGTCGTGGCATTTCAGAGAGCCTCATCCAGTTTTGAGTTTAGGCGTATGTGTTATCTGTCAATAGCACGCTGATGAAGAGGTGTTTATTCAAGTTGCTATGTTACAGCCCACTGTCATAAACAAAAAAGCGTCTGGGTGATTGAAAGCAGACATTAATCAGAGGACATTTGGCAATTTTGAGATTATCGCTCCATAACTCTGCCCACTTGGCTGATTAACAGAAGTGTTACCTACCCTTTTAGTGGAATACCCATATTAACTGAATGACAGACTGTGCTGATGTCAACCATCAATCACATGGTTGTTTCTTTTAAAGCTACAGATACCTGCTAGATACCTTAGTGCAGTGTGATTGACAGGTGAGTGGGTGGTGCTTCGGTGTTGTCTGGGACTCATCTGAATGGATTAGCATATAGCTCACCAATAAAATGCACATGTGTTTTCAACAGCTTTCGAATGCGGTTGAAACAGATGGATCTTGAGATATTTTGGAACCCGATTAGCAGTATAAAGTGTGGTCCGGTTTTAATGGATTTCATATAATTTGGTGTTCTTGGCTTGTAAATCTCTCATTATGCAAATCTTGATTCATATATATTAGGGATTTCTATCCCTGAAATATCAAGCTACTGTATTGTTTTAGATATCAGAAGCATATGTGTCCCTTTTTGCTACAGATGGCTGATTGTGATTGAGATTTTGTTGATCAGGGATTAGGGAGTTCAGTGGCACGGGTCTGTGTTCGACTGGTTAGAAGTGTGTTTCTGACAGCTTCTCCTTAAGACTCGACATCAGATCTGAGCTTTGATGGATTATGGACAAAAAACTTGGAAAAGTCCTTGAAATAGATGAAAGCACATTCTTCTTTTCATAATATCAGGTGTATGTAAAATTTCATTGTGATATATATATATGTGTGTGTGTGTGTGTGTGTGTGTGTGTGTTCAAAAACTCAAAGCTTAGAGTGTGCACTTTAAGCCCATATAACTTCATTATAACTGTAACTTCAGTATGTTTTAGTCAGCAGCTAAAATAATAAAAATTGTGCCTGTCGAAATATATGAACTTGATATGAACTCAAACATTTCTTTAAAAAAAACAATAATATGAGTTCCTCTAATTCTTCTTTCATTTCTTTAAAGTCTTTGTTAATTTTTTTTATTTTTTATTAATGACTGTTTTAAGAGAACCATCAGAGACAGAACTGATACATGACGATGAGGATTCAGTGGAGTCATATTATATTTTTATATATTTTTGTGCTTTCATCTCATTGCACTGTGTAAATCATTTCTACGCTATAATTTTTCAGGAGCGATAAGAGGGATGTTGTTCAAAAAACAAGGAATGGGAGGTAGCATGTGATTGGATTACATGGAATTCATTACTGTCAAATGTTAACTTTGTTTTTTCGACCTACATATTTACAGGGTTACCTCACATTAACTCTGCCAAGATATTTGCTTTGCTTATTAAAAAAAAAGTCTTATTGTGGGTGCCATGAGAGATTAACTGAGCGTAGCATTTTGGCTCATGAGATTTGATGATTAAGATGCTGATGAACTGTAATCTTTTATTTTATATGTTTAACGCTCTTTGTTTTTCTGTGGGTGTGGAATTGGCAGTGTCTGTCTCATTTATCTGTTTCGCTTGTTTTATAAAACAGATTGCGTTCTCCTGTGTCATGGACAGATATCACTTTGTGTGTGTTCATTGTAGGTTTTCAAGGAAAAATTCACACAACAATGAGAATTTATATCATCATTACACACCCTCGTGTCATTCCAAACCCGTATGACTTCCTTTCAGAGCTGCTCTTTTTAATGAAAATAGATGGTGATTTAGGGTTCGGATTCGGAGCCAAACTCTGAACATCTCTGTTTGCGTTTCACAGATGAAAGAAAATAATACAGATATGAGGTTGAATAAATGATGTAAAAATGTGAACTATTTCTGTAACCGACCGTGGAATGTCAAAGAATACCATCAGAGCTTTCAGATCAGACGTGGAATTTTCCTGAATTTCCTCACATTGAAGCTGTGACTGTTGTTTTCCTGCAGATTGAGATGTCTGGTGAAGCAGCTTGATAAGGGGGAGGTGAATGTCGTAGATCTGAGGAAAAACATTGAATATGCCGCATCGGTTCTGGAAGCAGTGTACATTGATGAAACTAGGTAAGTGAACGCTTGGCTTTCAACAGTCTCACATATAAAGTTGCCAACTTCAGCGGTGGAAAAGAAGTTACACTCTTTTGTTCTTTATACAATATATGCCATTTGAGATTTTGGTGGCAGGTGACAGCAGACTATGTTGTAAACAAAATCAAAATGCTGTACAGCGCAGTACAGCATTTGCATGTTAGCTATGATTTTGGCTTATGAGTTCATTAAATCTCTGAATGAGTTTTAATGGCCTGGTAAAGTGTCACTTACTATTACACACATATCAGTTTAGCTTCTACCATGGCGATTTATAACACTACAAACAAACAAAAAAACATCTGGCTTTGAAACAATTTTCACCCTGAAATAAATACCAGCAAGTAATACTTGATATTTTTTAGAAGTAGAAAGTCTAAAATATTAATTTCTTGATCTTGAATTTCAAGCATCTTCAATGATTTTTGTTTTATTTATAACTTATATACAACTTATTAAAATATTTTTTACAGTGTAAAGATTTTTGACTTTAAATATTTACAGACAGTTCAACTTCAGAATTTTTTGTATTTTAGACGTTAATGAACATATCATCACCATTTAGACAAAATTGTAAAACCCAACAAATAAAAGCTGCTGTTAATCGCTCTTGATTTTCCTTGATCTTCATTTTTGATCTTGATTTTTTTTTAAGAAATGAATACTTTAATTCAACAGAGATCGAGTTAAGTTGATCACAAGTGATACAAATTTTGCATTGCTCAAATAAATGCTGTTCTTTTGAAATTTCTATTCATTAAAGAAACCTGAACAAACTGCACAGTTTCCACAAAAATATTAAGCAGGACAACAGTTTTGACATTGGTAATAATAAGAAATATTTCTGAAGCAGCAAATTTCAGAAGGATCATGTGACACAGAAGAATGGAGTAATGATACTGAAAATTCAGCTTTGATATTTTCAATTGAATATTTTTATATTTGATTGAAAATACAATAGAAGTTAATTTAAATTTTAATGACATTTCACAATATTACTGATTTTACTTAATATAAGACAGCATAAGAGACAAAAAAACATTAAAAAATGTTTTATATTTTAATCTGTAATTTTAATCAAATTCAAATGCATTCTCAGTTGTTTGAGAGTAAAACGCTTCCCTTCCCATTTAAGGATGCATCTAGTTTTCTTCTAGACAATAATAGCTGCTTGGTTCTCTCTCTTTCTCTGTTTTTTACTTTGATGGAGACCATGGGAAGGGTGCAACACATATAAATGGTATGAGTGCTCTCTCCCTGAAGGATTATTCATCTAGTCCACCCTTTTGTTGTTCAAGCATTCTTATCTTTATCTCCAGCAGTTAGCAGGAGGTGTTTCACATTCGTCTGAAGAGTATTCATGTTCAGCTCGCTCCCCGCAAAAGTCAGCCTCACAGTAGTCGGCAGAGCCGTGCGTCCCATGGGCCCTCGATCCTAATTAACCGAGACCTAGTGCTCTGTCACTCTGTTGTGCTTCAGACTGACGTGTACAGAGCGCTAGCGTTGTCCCACTAGAGCCCTGACAGCCTCTCGTTTGATGGGCTTGTGTTTAGACAGACTCGGCTATGGCTAATTGCGTTTTCCTAATGACAGGCACAGGATGTATTTCCATGGTAGCAGCTTTGAGCAATTTTAGCTTGTTACTGGAACTCGACGAATATTTGTTATGATAACATGTTGCATTTCCTGTGCCGGTCGGGCTTCGTACGTAAGACTGAGCAATAACAGTCGCTATTCTTTCTGCCGTGTTCATTTCTCAGGAAAAGCTTATTTATTTAATCTTATGCTGGTTGCTTAAGGTACTTCAGCGTTGAATACTGGCTTTCTCTCCAATAGAGCGAGGGCAGGATGAGTCACGGCACTATGAGAAAATGAGCAAGTGGTTGTGGAGACGTTTTCTTGCTTTCTGTCTGCACGTACTCGTAAACAGCACCTTCAGTTCAGAACATCACACAGGTGTGGAACTGCATTTGGGTTTATTGGTCACAAAAACATGTACAGATCACATTTTACCATATACTACTACTTTGTATAAAAGTATAAAGTTAATTTATTAAATTTTATATTACTACAGTACTATTAATAATATAG
>NW_015546047.1:1045617-1059698 GCF_001515605.1 Sinocyclocheilus anshuiensis | reverse complement strand
TTTTTTTTTTTTTTACATCAAATACAGCTATGATCTCTCTCTTTCTCTAATATTTTTTTCAACAATAAAGCATATTTTAGGGCCATTAAGATTTTAAATTTTTCTTTTTTACTTCAAATACAATAATGATTTGTATATATGTAAATCTCTTTCTCTCTCCACAAACATAAACACACACACACACACACACACACACACTTCTTAATAAATAAATTAAAACATATTTTAGGACCATTAAGATTTTTTAATTTCAAGCGTTCATTGTTGCAATGCATAAAGTCTTACTGTTTCTGAAAATGGGCTGCATTTTCTATAAGGATTTTTATTTTGACTTAGGTGTGAAATATGACTGGGACATATTCCTGACAGGTTTTGTGAGACTCACCCTATTACAACCCACATAGGGAGCCAAAAATAACCCCTAAATACAGTATTCTTAATCTTTACCCATCAGTTATTGCACATTCCAGCGATTGTAACACCCACCGACGCACATTTGAATGTAGGCTGCAGCCTCCTATGGGTTTTCCAGCTCTGTACTTCTGATTTCCACTGATGTTTTCTGATACTGTCACTAAAGCACAGATTTCCTGTTGACCGATATAGCTCGACCACATGCAGATATAGGTCGACCAGACTATAGCTTTTCAATTACCGAAGCTGATATCAAGAGAACAGTGTTGACAGATGTCATGATGGTGATGAATGCTTTGTGTTTTTATTTACTTATGTTATTATTAATTTTTCTATTTGCAGTATTCGGAACTTAATATTTGAAAGCAGAAAATTGTCAATTTTATGGTGATAAGAAATATTTTTTATCAATTCAATAAAAACTGCTACCAATTGCACAATTGCTACCAATTACACTCTTCTACTTCGCATACTAACATATAATATTTATCTTGGTAAAGGTCATGCTGTGGGCTCTTCAAAGCAGCTGCTGTGGGCTCTTTGTAGTAATGCCCTCTGTGAAAATGTTTGTTGTTCTCCAGGCGGCTTCTGGACACAGAGGATGAGCTCAGTGATATCCAGGCAGACTCTGTGCCCATGGAGGTGCGAGATTGGCTGGCCTCCACCTTCACCAGGAAGATGGAAGTGGTGCGCAGACGGCCGGAAGAAAAGCCCCGGTTCCGCAGCATCGTTCACGCCGTTCAGGCTGGGATCTTTGTTGAACGGTATCTATTCTGTTTGTTATCCAAGAGTTAGTATGTTCACCATAATCAGAAATGATTTATAATTCGCTTCAACATGACCAAAGTTCATGATAGTTTGATTAGGAAATTCTCAATGATTCATTTAATAAAAAATGCATTGTGATTTATGCTTAAGTTAATCATTGTCAGTAACATTTTACACAAAACCTCATGATAATATTTATTAAGTTCACCCAAAAATGAATATTCTGTCATTGTTTACTCACCCTAATGTTGCTCTGATATCGTTTGAAGAATGTTGGTAACCAAACAGTTTCAGTTCCCATTGGACAAAAAATACAATAGAAGTCAATGGGAACCGAAACACCTTGGTTACGAACATTCTTCAAAATAAATAGAAATATATTTGATTCAGTACTGAAAAATATCAGTACAAAGTTCATTTTATTAAAGTTGCACTATTAACTATTTGCTTATTAGCATGCCTATTATTAACATATTTGTCCAAATTAAGATCTTAGCAATGCATATTACTCATCAAACATTAAGTTTTGATATATTTACAGTAGGCAATTTACAAAATATCTTCATGGAACATGATCTTTACTTAATACCCTAATGATTTTTTGGCATAATAGAAAAATCAATAATTTTGACCCATACACTGTATTTTTGCCCAATATGGCAGGGTTGACCTATCCACCATCTGTAATTACAGCTCTAAAGGTACAGATTATCTTTACTATAGTAGACTATAACATGGCTTTAGTTTGTTTCCTTAAACTTTTATACTGTATCTGCCACCAATTCATAGGAGTCTTCCTCTTTTTCAGGATGTTGATAAATGGTCATTTGACGTCTTCACGCTTCAAGAGGCGAGTAGTGAACACGCTCTGAAGTTCCTGGTGTATGAACTGCTCACCAGATATGACCTGATCAGCCGCTTCAGGGTATGCGAGACTTGAAAACCAGACACACACCAAAACTGGGATATTAAACACATTGTTTACCTGGGATACTGACTCATACACCCATAGGGAAACGACCATGCTGCCACTGAATAAAATTAAATCTGTCATTTACTTACCCTTATGTCCTTTCAAACCGTATATGTATTTGTGTCCTTTTTTATGCAGTTACAATGAATAAGAACTGAGGCGTTCAAACTTCTAAAAGAAAAAATCATTTTATAAAACGGATAGTTCCGGTCCTTGACATGCATAAAAGAATGAGCTTTTTAAAATAGTTTTAGATGGAGTATGCAGTAACACCGGAGGACTTCCAAAAAGTATTCAATGTCAACTAACCAAATGCAATTTTCACATGTGATAATCTGGCATTACATTTTGATTTGTTCACAAAAAAAATCTGTACTAAAATGTGTCTTGTTTAAAACGGCCATAGATTTATGATGGTTTGTGTGTGTTTGCAGAATGTACAGAAGAACATCCAACATGGCAGGGTTGACCTATCCACCATCTGTAATTACAGCTCTAAAGGTACAGATTATCTTTACTATAGTAGACTATAACATGGCTTTAGTTTGTTTCCTTAAACTTTTATACTGTATCTGCCACCAATTCATAGGAGTCTTCCTCTTTTTCAGGATGTTGATAAATGGTCATTTGACGTCTTCACGCTTCAAGAGGCGAGTAGTGAACACGCTCTGAAGTTCCTGGTGTATGAACTGCTCACCAGATATGACCTGATCAGCCGCTTCAGGGTATGCGAGACTTGAAAACCAGACACACACCAAAACTGGGATATTAAACACATTGTTTACCTGGGATACTGACTCATACACCCATAGGGAAACGACCATGCTGCCACTGAATAAAATTAAATCTGTCATTTACTTACCCTTATGTCCTTTCAAACCGTATATGTATTTGTGTCCTTTTTTATGCAGTTACAATGAATAAGAACTGAGGCGTTCAAACTTCTAAAAGAAAAAATCATTTTATAAAACGGATAGTTCCGGTCCTTGATTCTGATTGGTTGAGCCGTGTTCGAAGCTGTTGTAAATTACACTACAATCATACACCTTTGTTTACTTCTGTGTGTTGTTCAGCAACCACTTTGTTGGAACCACAACTGTTTCTGAGGAACTACATCGTTTGGTGGAAGAATACTGTTTTTATTTATATTATTACACTTTACTTGCTCTGTTTTATTCTGTGAAACCTTACTACGTATATGGAATAACTGTTTTATAAAAGCAATAAGCCCCGTGAAGCCGTGGTTTACAGTGAATTTATAACAGCTAAGGGGGTTTTTAGACAACAACGCCCCTTAGCTGTTATAAATTCACTGTAAACCACGGCTTCTTGGGGCTTATTGCTTTAACAAAAATCATATCTGTAGCCTACTGCATATTACTTATGCATTTTATTTAAAGTCTTTTGAAAGCATGTAACTTTGTGTGAGAAAAGACTGAAATTTAAGTCGTAATTCACTTTTGATCAATAAATCAGTTCAGCCCGATCACTGAATCAGTTTAGAATCATTGAATTGAGGAGTTCTCTAACTGATCAAGTCTGATTCAGTGATTCAGTCTTATGAACCAGATTGAATGATCAATGTAAAGATTTATTCACAAAAAATTAATGATGGTTCAGTGAATAGCAACTTAAATTACAATCCATTCTACAGTCAAAAAGCTTTCATTTGTCGTCAAAAGACTTGAAATATAATACATGAGTTAAATTAACTAGTTTTATAATATGTTTATAGTTCTTTAGCTTCATTTTTGAAGCTTAAAATCTTCAGACTCCATTCTTTGTGACTGCATAGAAAAGAGTAACAAGCTCATCAAATAATCTTTCTGTTTGCATTCAGTGGAAGAAAGAAACTCATACAGGTTTGAAACGACATGGTACAAAGTATTTCTCTAATATATTATGATTTCATCCTTTTGGAGTCACACTTTTTTCTAAGCCAAAGTTTTAACCAAAGTTGACGTCGTCCCCAAAGCATGCATGTTTTTTCCCTCTAGCAGGAGATTTATATGTGATATACATCTGATATGAGTCGTCTGACATTTTCCATCTGTGCTCTTTCATTGTTTTTCACCATTGTGTCAGCTCTCATCCCTTCTTACCCCTTTCACAAGCACGGTGACGACAGATTCTAAATTCACACACACAGAGCCTCATGATTACAATATAAATGCAAGCGACACATGTGGTCTGTGTTTGGGTTTAGGTGGTCAGGTATGGAGTCCCTTCTCTTCATGTGATTACACATGGATATAACGCTCCTGCAAATGGGTCCTTCACACTTCGGTTGCCTGTAACATGCTCCATTAATCTGCTGTGACAGGACATTTAAGGCCTCAGGCTGAAGCCTGAAAGCACATTCTGTGTTTCTAGTAGGGTTGGAAATCAAGAATCAGTTCCATTAAAAAATAAATTATATATATATATTTTTTAAAATAACACAATGTTTTTTTTTTTATGTTGTTCGATTCTGTTAATGGATCTTAAACCAACTTTTGTTATTTTAATTTTCTTAATATTTCTATTTAGCCTTCATACATTTTTTTCAGTTTTAGTTTAGTACTTCATCTTTAACTTTTTTTAGTTACTTTCCAATGCAACATTTTCATCTAATATTCATCTAATGCTCTTTTATATTTTATATTATATTTAGTTTTAATCACAGAAAAATGTGTAAGATTTTTAGTCTATAGTTTCTTAGTTTTAGTTAACAATAACAACAGTGTCAGTATATTTTAGTACAGCGTTCCATCCACCTTGGTGAAAGAATACAGATGTTTAAGTGTTTCCAAGCCAAAAAAAAAAAAAGATTTATGGTGGTGAGTTTGCAGTCTGAATTTAATGTAATGATGAAGGAACATAGAGTGCAAAAAGACTCACAAATCACTGAAACATGACATAGAAAAAAAAATAGACAATATTGTTTTTGCCTTAAGGTAAAAAAATAAAAAGTAATTATGAGAGAATGTTTGAAACAAATGTAAACCAAAAAAAATGTAATTAATTAATAAAATAAAGTTATTTTATAATAAAGATTGTGAGATATGAGGTTGCAATTATGAGATATAACGTCATAATTATGATCAATTAAGATAAATACATTTGCAGTTGTGAGATATCAGGTCAAACTAAAAAAAAAAATATTTGCAGGTTTTGTGCAGCGTCTTTGCTAAAAAAGGGTATTAGTTTCTTTTAAATAAATAAATAAAATTCTTACTGACCCCAGACTTTTGAATAGTAGTGTAGTTAAAATGTAGTTGTACTGTGATTTTTGTTCTTCTCTGTGCAGATACCAGTGTCCTCCTTGGTGTCATTTGTGGAAGCTCTGGAAATAGGCTACAGCAAGCACAGAAACCCTTACCACAATCTGATCCACGCTGCCGATGTCACACAGACAGCACACTATCTAATGCTACACACTGGCATTATGGTGAGTGAACGCTCCGTGAATTGTGCATGCATGTCTCGCACTGACAAATATGACATCTGTTTGTAGTCGATACGAGCTGAACGCTTGAGGTCTTAACTTGCAGGTTAATATGCGCAGCTGTTGAAATTCATTTTGATGATGTTGAATCATGGTAATGATGATTATGTGGGTAATGGCTGACTGGTTTGCTCTCCCACAGCACTGGCTCACTGAACTGGAAATATTGGCCATGGTGTTTGCTGCTGCTATCCACGACTTTGAACACACTGGAACCACCAATAACTTCCACATCCAGACCAGGTGTGTGGTGACCAAAAGAAGCAGCCAGTGGTCTCAATGAAGTGTACAAATTCGAAATAAGCTATCTTAAAGGAATAGTTCACCCAAAAATTAACATTTGTTGAAAATGTCCTCACCCTTAGGTCATCCAAAATGTAGATGAGTGTGTATCTTCACAGGAATAGATTTGGAGAAATTTAACATTACATCACTTGATCACCAATGGATCCTCTGCAGTGAATGGATGCCGTCAGAATGAGAGTCCAAACAATTAAAACACCTTAATGATAGATTTTTTTCTTACAAAACACAGCTTTTCACTTCACAAGATGTTGATTGATGGACTGGAGTGGTGTGGATTATTGTGATGTTTTTATCAGCTGTTTGGACTCTCATTCTGACGGCACCCATTCACTGCAGAGGATCCTTTGGTGAGCAAGTGATGTAATGTTAAATTTTTCAAAATCTGTTCTGATGGAGAAACAAGCCCATCTACATTTTAGATTATTTTCTTTAATTTTTCAGTGAGCTAATGATGGACAGTGTCTTTGTATGAAGGTCCGTGCTATGAAAACTAGCTTTAGACTGACTTTCAAAGACACAATAACATCAAACCTGCATCTACAGCAAATTCTATGAAATCTAGACATAAGCAAGCTAATATTTGTTAAGTTAAATACTTGTTTCTTGGTATAAATGAAATCATATGTTGATTATATTTTTCAATTTTAAATTATATTAAAAAACATTTTCTTCTAAAACGTTTTCCATTATTAATAAATATTCAAAATATATTCAAAATTAAACTTAAAACATTATTTAAAATAAAACTTTATGCCATGTATTAATATTTGTAAACTATTTATAAAATGTGTGTTATTATAAATAATTTTAATCAGCATTTCTTATGTCTTGAATGGATTTTTTTAAAGCAAGCTTGTCGCAATGCATTTGCATTATTGCCTTAAATTGCATTGCTGCCTTAAAATGTGGCCATATGGAGTTGTCTTAAAATTATAATAATGCTACCTACCATTTGGAAAAGTTTTTGCATCCGTAGCACGTCTATGATGCATTAAAATGCTGCCTATGTAGGCAGCTTACTAGATTTTGGACTGGAGCCTAGTATAAAAGCCACAGAGATTGTGTGTGTGTACGTACTAGAGAGAGATAATACACTGGTCACATTCTAACAAAGTTTATCTTGCTTCTGGTGGGCTATTGCAGAGCTGAGAGCAGAATTGATTATGTTTTCAATTAATCTTCAGTGGCAGAATCTACAGCAGAATCTCCACTCATGTTGCTGTAGTTGCTCTGTGTTGGTTCACGTCAAGCAGGACATCTTTTTTGCATTAATACATGCCAAAGGATCCTTGAGATCCTTTTTAGAGTAACAGGCCTCATTTTGCGTGACAGCCCATGGCAGACGTCATTATTCTGAAAAGTATATCATGGCATTAGCTTTTGCAGCAGACAGAAACCGATGGTACTGCGGCATGCAGTGATTTTGGAGGAGCGCTCGATCATCAGTGAGTTGTGGGAGACGAGACTTGTGTGATGGGAAAAATGGAGCCATTACTCTTGATATCTCTGATTGCCACTGATGTTCCACCTCAGCTTGTAGTTCTCCTCAAATTTACTCCTCAAGAGGATGAAAAATAAATCTCCTGAGTAATATCTGTCTATCTCACTGAATAAAATGTGTTTTCTTAGAAATACATTTGTGTGGAATGGGCTAAAAGGTGAATAGTGACTAACAGGAACTTACAGTAAGATATAGTTAAGTCTTCAGGACTTTTGGTTCAGAAAAAGCCCTGTTCTTATCAAGAAACATGTTTGGCTAATATAGAGTTGCTTGTTTGGGTTTTAGTAAGTTTTTTAAAGTCAGTATCAGTAAAGTCATTTCTATTTCAGATAAATTCCATTTTTTTTATTTTCTGTTGATCAAACAAATATATTAGGCACGACAAGTTTTCAACATTTATAATAATATGAAATCAAATCATCACCAAATCAGCATATTAGAATAATATCTGCAGAATCATGTGACACTGAAGACTGCAGTAATGGCTGAAAGACAAAATGCTGAAAAAACAGGAATAAATTACAATTTAAAATATAAGTCAGATGAAAACAGTTATTTTGAATTGTAAAAATATTTCACAGTATTACAATTTTTACTGTATTTTTTAATCAAATAAATGCAGCCTTGGTGAGCATAAGAGGCTTCTTTTAAAAACTATATACAATATACAGCAGGTTCTTTACTTTAGCTATATTAGCATTTTAGAATAAAATGTTTGTAACTTCTTTTCTTCTTGCATGGGACACAAAAGGAAAAATTGCAAAAAAAATTGCATTCCTATATTTAAACTGGTGCGATAAAATATGTCATTGACATTAAATAGTAAAGCCCCAATTGTTTTCATAACCAAAGGTATGTAAAATTTTGAATATGTACAAGTGCAACTGAGATCACAAATCTTGTGTTAAATTTAAAAACAGCTCTTTTAGATCCATCATGCCAAGTTTGACATCAATGATGCCAAATTAGTTCTTGTGCGTCACATGACTGGTTACAGCCTGACAGGTTTGAACAACTAAGGGCAGTATTTTCAGGCAAAATGTCTTTTCACACAAAACTTCAGAACACTTGAAAGGTACTGTATCAGTCATATGATCTACTTTTATGTTGTCCTTTTTGAAGCTTGACAGCCCTTGGTGACAATAAGCTTTCATAAAAAAACGTCTTTTGTGTTCCACAAAACAAAGAAAGAAAGACTTGAAATGACGTAAAGGCAACTAAATGATGATGCAATTTTCATTTTTGAGTAAATTAACTTTCACTAACCTTAAAGGTACTACAAAGTTATTTAAAAAAATGTAGGATATTTTTTGACTCTTCTGTCTTTGGTCCCGCACAGATCAGAAGTGGCCATCCTGTACAACGATCGCTCGGTTCTGGAAAACCACCACGTGAGCGCAGCCTACAGACTCATGCAAGAAGATGAGATGAACATCCTGGTCAACCTCTCGAAGGATGACTGGAGGTACGCTGGGGTTCGTTCCTGCGAGGAATGGAGGATCTGTTCTGGGAAAGTGCATGTGCTTTGAGTTGTGCTGTGTTGTGTTTTCCACAGGGAGCTGCGTACGCTGGTGATCGAGATGGTCATGAGCACAGATATGTCCTGCCATTTCCAGCAGATCAAGACCATGAGGAACGCGCTGCAGCAGCCGGAGGGGTGAGTGGCGCTCCTGCTGTTTTCTCTGAGCATGTGTGAACACAAGGCCGTTAATGAATGAGTGTGATGAGTGTCCGCTGAATGGAAATGTGTCATGCTTCTTGCATAGTAACCGTTAGGACTGGGTGGTCTGATGAAATAAATGCTTCAAAACTAGAGACTTTTCTCTTCATTCATTTGTTATGAATTATTTTATTTGTTTTGTTTTTGCGTCCATTAAGCTCCAAACAGAATCAGTCGACACGGGTCATTAACCAGGCTCATAAGATTATTAACAAAAACAACTAAAACTCCAGGGTCTATTTTCCCAGGGGGGAAAAAAGACATTTTAGATCTATGAGGACATTTATTCTCTCTAATTTGTACTTCAGATGCATCCTTCTGTTGGCAGAAATTATTTTTAACAGGACTTTATTTTAAGACTCTTGATGTCTTAAATTTCACTTGACATTTTAAGTTTATTTTTAATAAAAAAGTCTGCTTGTTTAATCTTTACCTAGACCTTTTTTTGCCAATGCCCAAGACAAATTATATGCTAAAGTGACTAGATAATAAACAGAAAAGTGAATATACTGTACACTATTATACAAAAGTTTGTAGTCAGACAATTATACTGTATGAGCTGCATACTATAAAAATAGAATTAAAACTACAATATTGAAATAATATTACACTTTAAAATAACAGTTTTCTTTGTTAATATATTTTAAAATGTAATTAATCCTGTGAATTATTCTAATATGCTGATTGGGTGCTCATGAAACATTAAAGTATCTTATAACGTATCTTATAAAGTATCTTATATATAATATAACTATAAGTTTGAACTAAAAGATTTTGACCATATCTTAGATTTGTGTATATATTGTGCTTGTTATAAAATACATTTGATAGTAGTATTTATTTTTTATTTATTCCTTTAGTCTTTTTTCCAAACAGCAGTGTAAATCTTTTAAAAAAACTCTATAATAAAAATAAAGTACTGTAGTATTTCTGACAAAATATAGTTGTTACTACAGTTGCAAATTGCACATTTTAAACAGAGAAACAGAGTGACAGACAGAGGATGATGGTGCCATTTAGACACAATCCTCTCGTGTCCTTTGTTTGTGAATGTGTGGGTGTGTAATTTATGGATTCATAATTTGTTTACACGCACTCCAGTGGATTTTTCAGCTAGTGTTTGTGATGAAGTGTTTGTATGTGACTGATGAAGCTCTGATGAATGTGTCTATCAGAATAGACAAGGCTAAAGCGCTGTCCCTGATGCTGCACGCGGCTGATATCAGCCATCCCGCTAAGGGCTGGAAACTGCACTACCGCTGGACACAAGCCCTCATGGAGGAGTTCTTCAGACAGGTACACTCTTCATAATATTTATCTCTCGTAACACAAACAGAACTCCCAGAGACACACACTTACTAGATATAAACATTATCTTGGAAAACTGGAGTCCATCAAAGAGCTGTGTTATTATACTACCATTAAGATGCTTTTTTTTAAAAATATTTTTCATTCGACTAGATATAAACATTATCTTGGAAAACTGGAGTCCATCAAAGAGCTGTGTTATTATACTACCATTAAGATGCTTTTTTTTTTAAATATTTTTCATTCGTTTTTATTTTTCTGTTTTCCATTTTCATTTTCATTTTTTAATTAAATAACTAAAGCTTTAATGAATTAATATTTTAGTAATTTTGTTGTGTGTTTTTGTCATTTTTGTTAGTTATTGTTTTAAATATATCTATATAGTTTGGATACATTATTATTTAAGTTTGAATTTTTTTTTCAATACTGTCTTTATTGATTTTAGAAACTTTAACATGAAATACAGTAAGAAAAAACAATAAACAAAACAAAAAAAGTTACGTTTTAGTTTAGTTAATCTGAATGAAAGTGAGAAATTAGTAGTAAAATTTATTTTAATTTGAAATAACAAAAATGTTTTTATTATTTTTAGTTTTAGTTTAAACCATAATAACCATATCTAAGAGGTTATGCACATGCACATGACCAAAGAATTTAATTGCATTGAATTGCTCTGTGTGCGTGCGTGCGTGCGTGTGTGTGTGTGGTTGCGTGTGTGTGAATAATTTCTTAATTTTTTTTAAGTGTACATACGTTTAATGAAGACATATTAATCACAATAGAATAGAATAGAATAGAATAGAATAGAAAAATGTATAACCATGAAAAGTCGCAACTGAACTTAACCAGGATCCATTTGTATTCTGAGTTTGTTTTGGAAGTTGCACTCAGAATCCCATTGGCTCAGAAATCACGGGTACATGATGTCTCTGTCTGCTATGCTTCTCAAGCACAAAGACGGAAGAGGAAAGTTTTATTAGATTATTCACAGGACTCTGAATCAGTGCGAGTGAGTAATTCTTTCTGATTCTTTTATTGTCTCTGCAGGGTGACAAGGAGGCAGAACTAGGGCTGCCGTTCTCTCCACTGTGTGACCGGAAAGCTACCATGATTGCCCAGTCTCAGATAGGTGCAGTAGAGCTAACAAACACACACACACACACACACACACACACACACACACACACACACACGAGCACTGACAGCCATGGCCATGTCTGGAACAGCATGCTCACATACTACTTCTACTATCACTGTATAGTATTTGTACTTGCTAGCTTTACAAAGTTTATGCATGAAATATGCAGACGGTCTTCTACAATTGTAATACTGTATTCCATAATGCCGTATGCTCAGCTTGACCTTCCATTTTCAAGGCTGACAAATAAACATTGTTATTTTGAGTCATTATTTAATTGGACTACCAAATGTTAGGTGTTAATGTTAATACTAAAACAATTGATTAACACCTTCAAATACTGTTTTAACAAAACTTCAGTGTTTATTTAGAATAGGGCTGTTAAGCGATTACATTTTTAATCTAATTAATTATATTATGTGCCGATTAATCAAATTGATCACAAATTAATCACAATTTTAGCTGAGAAATGACCCTATACAAAAGATAATTTAAGGTAAGTATTGTTTTAGTTGAGAAAAAGCATTAAATTGACATTACAAAATCTACCTTTAGTAAGAAATATTTTGATTCAACGTTGTATAAATTTGAATAAATGGGTATTATGTTTTTTTTAAAGAGTATTGAAATTTGAAATGATTTTTTAAAATTAGAACAGTATTAGTCAAGACAGAGCACCTGATACAGATTTGTATCTTTGTAAAATGAATATATTGTTTTTTATCTCCCTGTATTTTTTAATGTTTTCTTGTGCTTTTATATATTTTGTTTAGATTTTTTTTAATTTGGAAATTGTCATTTTCAGAATGATAATAAAAACAACAACAAAAGTTTAAAAAAATCTATTTTAGAAAAAACAATAAAATAAAAAAGTTATATATAGTTATATATAAAGTTAGAAATGCTAAATAACTTTTTTGCAAGATGATAACTTGATGCCACTAATTAACATCAATGTATTCTATGCAAAATTTGCATATTTGTGCACAGTATACATATTATAATACTGTAGAAATATTACAGTATAAGAGACTAATATGAGAGAACAATATGTTACTATTCTGTTGTGAACATATCCATACAGACGTGCCTTTAGTGCCGTCATGCTCAGCTCTTTACTGCCATCAAGAGGCTGCTGAGGCAATTACAAGTTCTCTTGTAATATTTAATGGAGCTCATAAAATAAATGTGTTTTGATTTAATGACACAATAACTAAAGGCGTCTTGATTGGATCAAAAAGCCATTATTGCTAATGAGTTTCTAGCTGGTAAATAAATAACAAAGGTTTCTAAACAAATACCATTTTTTTCTTCAAAGGGTTCATCGATTTCATCGTCGAGCCCACGTTCTCTGTTCTGGTCGACACCACAGAGAAGATCATTAGTCCTCTCATAGAGGAAGCTGTAAAATCTGGGGGTGTCCGCAGGTCAAGGTGAGGTGATGGTCATGTGTTCATCATGGTAAAGGTGTTTGATTGAGAGATGATAATGTGTGTGTAATCTGCTGTTGCGGTGCAGTTTGACGGGTCGGGGCTCGGCTGCGGTGGTGGAGGCAGTACAGAGACACAGCGGTCGGGGTTCGACTGACGAGCAGGGAGGCACTACAGATTACTCACTGGGCGGCATCGACCTGAAACGAGTCCGACACCTGCTCTCTGAGATCATCCAGAACAACAAGGAGCGCTGGAAAGAGCTGTCTGTTCAAGGTCTGCACACATCTGATTGTGTTTCTATCCCCTATTCACTATACACTCCAACTCGTTCATTACAAATAAATAAATAAATGAATAAAAAAAATGTGCCAAATGGGCATGTGCCAAAAGCCTTTAGATTAAACATTTTAATTATCATTAAAAACATAAATTTAGTCGAGTGTCTCTAAACATTTGAGTGGTGGTGTTTAAGTAACAGAAGGAACAAACATATAGTGGTACTATATCTACGTATAGTAGATTGTAATATATTATTAATTCACACAATGTTTTGTAAACCAAATAATAACTTTGAGTGTGCACCTCACTTTGTTAACAAAATATATGAATATATAAATATTAATATCTAAAATAAAATTAAAATGTTAATAAAATCAAATATGTTAATAAAGTATAAATACAAAATAAAATAAACAAAATAAATACATAATACAAAAAATATTATTTTTTTAATTGTATTAAATAAAATAAATTGCCTCCAAATATATTTACATTTAAATAAAATTGTAAAATGTTAATAAAATAATAAATAAAATAAAACAATAAAATGTTTGTATTTATATTTTATTTAATTTTGTATAAAAGTATATATTTTATTTTATTATTAAATATTAAAATACATTGTTTTATGACTGTAATAAAATCACTTATGTATAGTTTTCAAAAATTGAAAAAAGACTTCACCATTTATATTTTAAACCCTTTATTAGCTTATGTGCCAATTATTAATTATTTTATATTTTATTTTATATTA
>NW_015546047.1:1032599-1045587 GCF_001515605.1 Sinocyclocheilus anshuiensis | reverse complement strand
TTTATGTTTATATATTAAATATATTTATTTATAATATAAATTATATGAATATATAGACGTAAATATTTTCAAAATACATACTGTATGTGTGTGTATTATATATACATAATAAATATACACTGAACACACACATATATTATGCAAACAAAAACTTTTATTTTGTATGTGATTAATCGTTTGACAGCACTAGTATTTATATATACACAATAAATATACACAGTACACACACACATAGTATGTAAACATCAACTTTTATTTTGAATGCGAGTAATCGTGGTTAAAGGTGGGGTAAGTGATTTTTCAAAAGTGATTTCAAATGTCAACATTGGCTACCAGAAATCGCTTACCCCACCTTTAATTGTTTTGCAGCTCTAATTAGCATTATGCCACAAATTCTTGAACTTAACTTCTATTGCATTCTTTCAAAATATAACAACTCTTCCACAGACACATGACCCTTTTGCTTGTTACACTGTAAACAAAAAAGAAAAAAAATATTGTTTGTCTTTCTGCTTCAAAATTTCCTGTTCATTTCAGTGTTACTTGCCGATTCTGTCATTATTCTTGAAATTTACTTGTAATTTCCGAGTGAAAATGTTTTCACCACCATTTTTCCCCTATTGAATAGTGACCCATCAGTTGTGTTTGGTGAGATATAGTGCCCAGGATAACATACTGTCCTATAGCTGATCTCACTTCCTGTCTCTTCCCAGAGTTGGCCAACAAACAACACGAGAGAATGTCAGACCTGGAAGAGGAGCCCATGAGAAACACACAAGTCACACTGTCCCGCAGCAGTCCAGCCAGAGGGAGTCACGACTCGGAGTCAAAGTCCCTTAACGAACTGAACAATACGGACTCCACTCACTCTTCCCAGGACTCTTTGGACCAGAGTTCCCAGTCCCCAACAGAGGGACCAGGCAACGGCTCGCCAGAGGAGCACAGCTCAGAAACTCTGCCTTGGAACGGCAAAAGCGCCTGACGTCCCACGGACGGTGCCAAGCCTGAATGTTTTTAATCAGAAACAGGATGATGTATATAGCATTGTCCTCATTGTATTGTAATGCTATTATACTCTCGGGCTCAGAGGGCTAATTGTGCAGACGGATGCGCAGAATGTCCACGCAGCACATCATAGAGACGGTAGTGTGCAGTGTTGTCATTGCGACTGTGTTATTGCTGGAGACAGTTCTCTATCGTCCCCTTGAGGAGGATTTAGCGAGTCCCTAAAACCAGGGGTTAAAGTGTTTCGTCGCTACGATGGGTTTCCGTCAGTTCATAAAGACAGTCACTTGCTTCATTCCTGAATGTATGATTGGTAACTTATTTACCTAATTTTTCGTCGACCAAACCCCATTCCTCAGCCATACCTGTCACACACCCAGTTTAAGAAACAGTTTTTTTCTTCTTGTAATTAGGAGTGCTTGTCCTCCTAATTAAAAAATGTAGGAGCACCTTCTGATCAATAATCAAAAATTTTGATCAAAAATTTGCCTTCCTAATACGAGGTGGCATTTGACTCCTTAAAGTGACTTACAGGAGTATTTTCTTTTTACCTTCATAATGGCATCATTTTCATCTGTCAAATTCAAAAATTTAAAATTTTTTAATTTCTATTTAAAACAATATAATAAGAAGTAGAATAAGCCAAATAAGTTTGAAATTAGTTTGAAGTTTGAAATCATATGAAATTAGTATTAATAAATTAATTTATACCACAGAGGTGGCACAGAAGAACACAAAAGTGGCTTGTAGGTCCATTTCCTGACATTTAATGAGGCTCAGAGGTGGCATGAGTGCAATTAAATTCATAAATTCATGTGGAGATTAATGTTTTAAATATACAATTTTGAATACAGAAATATTAAATTTAAATGTAATAAATTTAAATAACTGAAATTATACGCTAAAAATGAAACTAAATCCGCCAGCAGGTGCCGTTCAAAGTAATAAATTGAATGAATGATTCAGTGATAAAATCAGTGACTTGCCACCACCTGCTGGCGGATTTAGTTTCATTTTTAGCGTATAATTTCAGTCAGGAGCGCTTGTCCTCCTAATTAAAAAATGTAGGAGCACCTTCTGATCAATAATCAAAAATTTTGATCAAAAATTTGCCTTCCTAATACGAGGTGGCATTTGACTCCTTAAAGTGACTTACAGGAGTATTTTCTTTTTACCTTCATAATGGCATCATTTTCATCTGTCAAATTCAAAAATTTAAAATTTTTTAATTTCTATTTAAAACAATATAATAAGAAGTAGAATAAGCCAAATAAGTTTGAAATTAGTTTGAAGTTTGAAATCATATGAAATTAGTATTAATAAATTAATTTATACCACAGAGGTGGCACAGAAGAACACAAAAGTGGC
This sequence comes from Sinocyclocheilus anshuiensis, assembly GCF_001515605.1. Taxonomy (NCBI): domain Eukaryota; kingdom Metazoa; phylum Chordata; class Actinopteri; order Cypriniformes; family Cyprinidae; genus Sinocyclocheilus; species Sinocyclocheilus anshuiensis. Next base: position 1,043,214 of record NW_015546047.1, on the reverse strand, counting down.
TTGTAGGTCCATTTCCTGACATTTAATGAGGCTCAGAGGTGGCATGAGTGCAATTAAATTCATAAATTCATGTGGAGATTAATGTTTTAAATATACAATTTTGAATACAGAAATATTAAATTTAAATGTAATAAATTTAAATAACTGAAATTATACGCTAAAAATGAAACTAAATCCGCCAGCAGGTGGCGGCAAGTCACTGATTTTATCACTGAATCATTCATTCAATTGATTCGTTCGAACGGCTGAATCATTCAGGAATGAAGCAAGTGACTGTCTTTATGAACTGACGGAAATCCGTCGTAGCGACGAAACACTTTAATCCCTGTGAAACGCAACGCTACCCATTTGCTTCCTGGGCTTTATTCCTGTTGGGTCAATTATTATTTTATTTTATTTTTTTGTAAAATGTTTTTCTTTTCTCTTTTTTGTTTTGTTTGTAGACTGTCATTATTTATTAAATATTATGCAGTTACACTTTGCACCATAATTAGTTTCAGTATTTTATTCTCGATACGGTCATGCTTACCGGCTCTCCGCGGCACATTAGGACAGAAAGGCTGGAAAATTATACTTCATTCTGGCATGATATGTCTCTGTGGACTTATGAATGTTATTCCCTCCAATTTCCAGAACAATCCATAAAGAGCATTTATTTTATTGTAGCATGACACGTATAGTGTGCAGCTGTAAAATTTTAGTAGAACATGCCGCCTATTAAATCATGAGCCTATTTTTTAACGGTAGAAGTGCATGTCCTCAAGGGGGCGTTATTTCATTTTAACAAACCACATTCTCCAAATGAACAAAACTGTGTCCCTTTAAATCCATACAGTATTATAGTACATAGCAGTGTCTAAATAAATGTTACATACATTGGCTGTGTTCGGATGGAATACTAGCTTACTACTCACCGAATACTGTGCAGTATATAGTGTTTAAATTGTGAAAGAATGCATTATGTAATAGTTTAAAGGAATATGCTCTGTTTAGTGTTAAAAAGTTTTAGTCTAATGGTAGAAATCGCTATTATTGCATTCGTTTCATGATACACTGGAAATGAAGGGGTCAAATCAAGCAATTTGGCAAATGTGGTAAATCATTTGGGTATTCCATGTATACTGTGCCCTGTATACATACTGTATACTGAGAAACAGTAATAGTATGCTTTTCTGAACGCAGCCGTTGTGCATTACACTGTTCTTCAGAATCTCAGAACATTCATGAGGTACTAAACATGTGCTACCAAATCACTGTATCATGTTTTATAACTTTATGTGAAAATACTGATCTTTTTCTTTCTTTTTTTTGCAGTATATATGACATAAACCACCGAAAATAAGATTTTTGTCATTTGTATCTCTTTTAAGGTCTGATGTAACACTGCTGCTTTCACACTCACATGCATTTTGAAAAGCACATTCGAGCTCAGTGTCTGTTAAATTGTAGAAAGTACGTTTATTTAAAGTTTATTAAACCGAAAAGCTTCAAAAACAGAATACTGCATTTCATTTATCAGTCAGGGATGACAGAAACACCTATAGAATATCTGTTGAAATCAACTCCTCAATGCCTTTCAGATGAAACTGATCTAAAGAATTGTTTTATAACGATTCATTTCATGAAGAAAAAAAAGTCTGGTCTCAAGAACCATATATATATATATATTTTTTGTTTGCATTGATATCATTTTAATTTCAATTGAGCACAATTAAACACAAAAAAGAAGGCTTAGAAACAGAAACTTAGAAATGTACAGATGTATTGTACAGTTTCACTTTTTCTTGCATTAATACGAATTATAAAGGGGATTTTCATTATAATGAAAATGAAATCATGCACACACAAAAAAATGTTTTGGTTGAAATGTACCTACATTTCTTAACAGTTTTTGTGAGGTTTGCCTATAATTGTTTAGCCTTGCTTTATAATTATGCTACTAAAGTCAACAATGAGATGTTGAAATGTACATTTTGTAATTAATACAACTACAGATTTAATGTTACAAAAAATATTAGTAGGGTACTAAAGAGCGCTCATCTGTTCAAAAGCATTTACCCAAACAAACAAAAAATAAAATTGCCCTGTCATTTCATAAGAACATCTCTTTCTGACAGTATTATAACACATTAATGCAGGCTGATTATTTTTTTGGGAAAAAAATGTGTGTGTATATGTGTGTTGCAGAAGATCTAAAATACTCTAATACTGTTAGCATGTACAGAATCAAGCTTTAACTCCATGTATAATGCCCACTTTTCAGACACTCATGTCAGGGAGCCGGTGGGCTGTACAACAGCCGTGTGGGACTTCAGAGTCACGTCTGCATACAAAACAGCCATATTCCTACAAAAATATTGCTTCTGTCAGAGAAAGTTACATCAAAGCCCCGAGCTCTTTCCGCATGAGGTGATCAAAAATAATGTGGCAGGATGTGACTGGCTTCGCAATCCTCCCCATGTATTGCTAAATCATCTGCGGAGCATGAGTTTTCTTTCGCTTTCATATTACAACTCATGATGAAATACAACTACATTAAAGTTAATATTAAGAAATAAATCACAATATGAGAGAATGTACCGTGGGGACAAAAAAGTTTGAGATCACTACTAAAAAAGCCTCTGTTTTGCATATGCAGTATATATATATATATATATATATATATATACACACACATAACGTTTAAAAGGTTGCAGTCTCAACATTTGGACCTCTTAGTACTTTGGAGTGAAATTGTGTAAATGGATTCATTTACTGCACATAAAAAACTACTGTGAAATTGGCTCTCAAACTATTTCCACTTGGATAAGAAAAACAAAAAAGGTTAACTAGTGCTGGGCAACGATTAATCGCATCCAAAATAAACTTTGTGTACATAATATATGTGTGTACTGTGTATATTTATTATGTATATTTAAAGACACAGGCATACAGTATATATTTAGAAAATATTTACATGTATATAGCCTATTTATATTCATATAATTTATATTATGTATAAATATATTGAATATATAAACATAACATATTTTTCTTAAATATACAGTATACATGCATGTGTGTGTATTTATAATTAATTAATATACACAGTACACACACATATATTATGTACACAAAAACTTTTATTTTGGATGCGATTAATTGTTGCCCAGCACTATAAAAAACAGTTGCCAAACAATATTATAAATGACGTCACTTCCTCATGTAATTCAAGCAGTGTTACTCTGTCTGACTGTCTTTCCATTCCCCGCTGTTCTCCTCCTCCTCCTGGAAAAGTGAAGAAGGGTCTGTCTGGTTTTTCAGCATCTTTACCCCTGTGAAAAGAACGAGATTTGGGCAAGAGTCAACTTTTCAGCTTTCCATAAAAGGTGTGACTCTTAAACCATCCCGTTCACACAACAGCTTATATGAACTCTAGACCTTATTAACTCCTTAAAGTGACTTACAGGAGTATTTTCTTTTTACCTTCATAATGGCATCATTTTCATCTGTCAAATTCAAAAATTTAAAATTTTTTAATTTCTATTTAAAACAATATAATAAGAAGTAGAATAAGCCAAATAAGTTTGAAATTAGTTTGAAGTTTGAAATCATATGAAATTAGTATTAATAAATTAATTTATACCACAGAGGTGGCACAGAAGAACACAAAAGTGGCTTGTAGGTCCATTTCCTGACATTTAATGAGGCTCAGAGGTGGCATGAGTGCAATTAAATTCATAAATTCATGTGGAGATTAATGTTTTAAATATACAATTTTGAATACAGAAATATTAAATTTAAATGTAATAAATTTAAATAACTGAAATTATACGCTAAAAATGAAACTAAATCCGCCAGCAGGTGGCGGCAAGTCACTGATTTTATCACTGAATCATTCATTCAATTGATTTGTTCGAACGGCTGAATCATTCAGGAATGAAGCAAGTGACTGTCTTTATGAACTGACGGAAATCCGTCGTAGCGACGAAACACTTTAATCCCTGTGAAACGCAACGCTACCCATTTGCTTCCTGGGCTTTATTCCTGTTGGGTCAATTATTATTTTATTTTATTTTTTTGTAAAATGTTTTTCTTTTCTCTTTTTTGTTTTGTTTGTAGACTGTCATTATTTATTAAATATTATGCAGTTACACTTTGCACCATAATTAGTTTCAGTATTTTATTCTCGATACGGTCATGCTTACCGGCTCTCCGCGGCACATTAGGACAGAAAGGCTGGAAAATTATACTTCATTCTGGCATGATATGTCTCTGTGGACTTATGAATGTTATTCCCTCCAATTTCCAGAACAATCCATAAAGAGCATTTATTTTATTGTAGCATGACACGTATAGTGTGCAGCTGTAAAATTTTAGTAGAACATGCCGCCTATTAAATCATGAGCCTATTTTTTAACGGTAGAAGTGCATGTCCTCAAGGGGGCGTTATTTCATTTTAACAAACCACATTCTCCAAATGAACAAAACTGTGTCCCTTTAAATCCATACAGTATTATAGTACATAGCAGTGTCTAAATAAATGTTACATACATTGGCTGTGTTCGGATGGAATACTAGCTTACTACTCACCGAATACTGTGCAGTATATAGTGTTTAAATTGTGAAAGAATGCATTATGTAATAGTTTAAAGGAATATGCTCTGTTTAGTGTTAAAAAGTTTTAGTCTAATGGTAGAAATCGCTATTATTGCATTCGTTTCATGATACACTGGAAATGAAGGGGTCAAATCAAGCAATTTGGCAAATGTGGTAAATCATTTGGGTATTCCATGTATACTGTGCCCTGTATACATACTGTATACTGAGAAACAGTAATAGTATGCTTTTCTGAACGCAGCCGTTGTGCATTACACTGTTCTTCAGAATCTCAGAACATTCATGAGGTACTAAACATGTGCTACCAAATCACTGTATCATGTTTTATAACTTTATGTGAAAATACTGATCTTTTTCTTTCTTTTTTTTGCAGTATATATGACATAAACCACCGAAAATAAGATTTTTGTCATTTGTATCTCTTTTAAGGTCTGATGTAACACTGCTGCTTTCACACTCACATGCATTTTGAAAAGCACATTCGAGCTCAGTGTCTGTTAAATTGTAGAAAGTACGTTTATTTAAAGTTTATTAAACCGAAAAGCTTCAAAAACAGAATACTGCATTTCATTTATCAGTCAGGGATGACAGAAACACCTATAGAATATCTGTTGAAATCAACTCCTCAATGCCTTTCAGATGAAACTGATCTAAAGAATTGTTTTATAACGATTCATTTCATGAAGAAAAAAAAGTCTGGTCTCAAGAACCATATATATATATATATTTTTTGTTTGCATTGATATCATTTTAATTTCAATTGAGCACAATTAAACACAAAAAAGAAGGCTTAGAAACAGAAACTTAGAAATGTACAGATGTATTGTACAGTTTCACTTTTTCTTGCATTAATACGAATTATAAAGGGGATTTTCATTATAATGAAAATGAAATCATGCACACACAAAAAAATGTTTTGGTTGAAATGTACCTACATTTCTTAACAGTTTTTGTGAGGTTTGCCTATAATTGTTTAGCCTTGCTTTATAATTATGCTACTAAAGTCAACAATGAGATGTTGAAATGTACATTTTGTAATTAATACAACTACAGATTTAATGTTACAAAAAATATTAGTAGGGTACTAAAGAGCGCTCATCTGTTCAAAAGCATTTACCCAAACAAACAAAAAATAAAATTGCCCTGTCATTTCATAAGAACATCTCTTTCTGACAGTATTATAACACATTAATGCAGGCTGATTATTTTTTTGGGAAAAAAATGTGTGTGTATATGTGTGTTGCAGAAGATCTAAAATACTCTAATACTGTTAGCATGTACAGAATCAAGCTTTAACTCCATGTATAATGCCCACTTTTCAGACACTCATGTCAGGGAGCCGGTGGGCTGTACAACAGCCGTGTGGGACTTCAGAGTCACGTCTGCATACAAAACAGCCATATTCCTACAAAAATATTGCTTCTGTCAGAGAAAGTTACATCAAAGCCCCGAGCTCTTTCCGCATGAGGTGATCAAAAATAATGTGGCAGGATGTGACTGGCTTCGCAATCCTCCCCATGTATTGCTAAATCATCTGCGGAGCATGAGTTTTCTTTCGCTTTCATATTACAACTCATGATGAAATACAACTACATTAAAGTTAATATTAAGAAATAAATCACAATATGAGAGAATGTACCGTGGGGACAAAAAAGTTTGAGATCACTACTAAAAAAGCCTCTGTTTTGCATATGCAGTATATATATATATATATATATATATATACACACACATAACGTTTAAAAGGTTGCAGTCTCAACATTTGGACCTCTTAGTACTTTGGAGTGAAATTGTGTAAATGGATTCATTTACTGCACATAAAAAACTACTGTGAAATTGGCTCTCAAACTATTTCCACTTGGATAAGAAAAACAAAAAAGGTTAACTAGTGCTGGGCAACGATTAATCGCATCCAAAATAAACTTTGTGTACATAATATATGTGTGTACTGTGTATATTTATTATGTATATTTAAAGACACAGGCATACAGTATATATTTAGAAAATATTTACATGTATATAGCCTATTTATATTCATATAATTTATATTATGTATAAATATATTGAATATATAAACATAACATATTTTTCTTAAATATACAGTATACATGCATGTGTGTGTATTTATAATTAATTAATATACACAGTACACACACATATATTATGTACACAAAAACTTTTATTTTGGATGCGATTAATTGTTGCCCAGCACTATAAAAAACAGTTGCCAAACAATATTATAAATGACGTCACTTCCTCATGTAATTCAAGCAGTGTTACTCTGTCTGACTGTCTTTCCATTCCCCGCTGTTCTCCTCCTCCTCCTGGAAAAGTGAAGAAGGGTCTGTCTGGTTTTTCAGCATCTTTACCCCTGTGAAAAGAACGAGATTTGGGCAAGAGTCAACTTTTCAGCTTTCCATAAAAGGTGTGACTCTTAAACCATCCCGTTCACACAACAGCTTATATGAACTCTAGACCTTATTAACAGTAGGCTATATGAACAACCCGATGTCAATCCCCTTTGTTCTCGCGCTAGATTACCTGGCTGTAACCACAGTGACAGTGAATATAGCTGCGTCCGAAAACCTAGGCCGCTGACTTGCTGCCTCGCTGCCTCATGAGGCAATGACTTTGCAGGCAGCGTTTTTTTGCACGAAGGCACCTCATGAAACTGATTTCGGACAGGCTTCTGAGGCCGCGTAATGGTTTAATGATCTACAACAATATAGAACGAGTTTTGGTGATAACTAAACGAATATTTAATGACTATAATACTGATTTCTCGCTAGAAATAACATCAAAAGTGCAAAAAGTTAGTCAGAAATATACATTTACACACAAACTGACCACCAAACGCAACTTTCAGACGCCATCTTTATTTTTTTTTTTAGCTCGACAGTCACTGAATGGAACGCACAGGATTGTGGGATATCAAAGGCAGCGAAGGATACATCTGCCTTCAAAATTCAATCAGAAGAAGGTACCTCCGGAGACAGGAAGTAAAGCAGCATTTTAGAGCTTTCGGACGCAGCCTATATTAGATGATGACGTCGATAACAGTAGAAATTATTTTCTTAGTTTACTCAACACGAGTGCAGCAGTCACATTTTAGTTAACCGATAGCAGAACAACCTGAGTAAATTAGCAATCGGATTATTTGAGAATATACCGTAAAACTGAGGGAAGCAGCGACTGCTCATATCTCCAAACTGTAAGTTACCGAAACTACAAATGGACCTTTATCGCACTTCCTATATCCGGTAAGTGAAGCAGTGTATCGCCACTTCCGGTCCCGTAGTAGCGCAGTCAAAACTAATGGGAGACTCCTCACTTTCGCCGGTGTTACTGCAGCGTACCTGGCTGCTTTTATTCTAAACAACGACATACTGCCTCAGTTTTCACGATTTCCTGACACAACACGGATGAGATGCGTGAAATGAATTAAGGTCCTTCTAAAATATTACGTGGGAGCACGTTCGCGTGGAGTAACGTAACTGTTATGCATTTCGAAACTGAGGATGTTTAGGGCTACATCTCATATCACCTGTCGAAATGTGCCTATTAATATATTTCCCTTCCAAATGTGCATTCTGAATAAATACATTTATTTCCCAACTAACCTGCCGCAATGTTAATTAACAATGTTTTTCCTCTTACTGATCATATTTCATACCTGTTTACATTGTTTTAATTAATTTGACTGATAAACACCCTTACAACAATTTACCATGGTTTTACTATATTAAATATGTAGCAACCATGTTTTTTTCCACGTAAGGCAGCGAAGGATACATCTGCCTTCAAAATTCAATCAGAAGAAGGTACCTCCGGAGACAGGAAGTAAAGCAGCATTTTAGAGCTTTCGGACGCAGCCTATATTAGATGATGACGTCGATAACAGTAGAAATTATTTTCTTAGTTTACTCAACACGAGTGCAGCAGTCACATTTTAGTTAACCGATAGCAGAACAACCTGAGTAAATTAGCAATCGGATTATTTGAGAATATACCGTAAAACTGAGGGAAGCAGCGACTGCTCATATCTCCAAACTGTAAGTTACCGAAACTACAAATGGACCTTTATCGCACTTCCTATATCCGGTAAGTGAAGCAGTGTATCGCCACTTCCGGTCCCGTAGTAGCGCAGTCAAAACTAATGGGAGACTCCTCACTTTCGCCGGTGTTACTGCAGCGTACCTGGCTGCTTTTATTCTAAACAACGACATACTGAATTGTATTGGGGTGAACTTGGGATATTTCTTTGAGTAACACTTGTCTCTGTCCTTTACCAATTGCAAACACTGTTTTTTGGTTGGAATAGACCTTTATCACACTTCCTATATCCGGTAAGTAAAGCAGTGTATCGCCACTTCCGGTCCCATCGCAACGCAATCAAAACTAATGGGAGAATCCTCTCTTTCGCCGGTGTTACTGCAGCGTACCCGGCTGCTTTAATTCTAAACAACGACACACTGCCTCAGTTTTCACGATTTCCTGACACAACACGGATGAGATGCGTGAAATGAATTAAGGTCCTTCTAAAATATTACGTGGGAGCACGTTCGCGTGGAGTAACGTAACTGTTATGCATTTCGAAACTGAGGATGTTTAGGGCTACATCTCATATCACCTGTCGAAATGTGCCTATTAATATATTTCCCTTCCAAATGTGCATTCTGAATAAATACATTTATTTCCCAACTAACCTGCCGCAATGTTAATTAACAATGTTTTTCCTCTTACTGATCATATTTCATACCTGTTTACATTGTTTTAATTAATTTGACTGATAAACACCCTTACAACAATTTACCATGGTTTTACTATATTAAATATGTAGCAACCATGTTTTTTTCCACGTACTGATTTCCATTTTGTATTGCCTCAGTTTTGGGTCATTCTTACTATTCGGTGCCATTTCAGCTTGGTAACTTTCCATAAAAAAATGTTTACATTTCCATGATTTAATCATTTTATCTGAAGAAGGGCTTGTTAGACTATAAGAAAAATATATTGGTCCAGCTCAGGATATTATTCTTTAATATTTTTTCACGAAATTCTTCACACGTGCAAGGGCTAAATGTCCACCCTGTTACAAGACATTCTCATCTCGATTAACAAGTGTTTTGAATGCACAGTTATTGTAATATTTACATTTTCTAAGAGCTAAAATGTCCCTCTCTTTACTCTGCAAATGTATTTTTAACAAAGTGTTCATAATCAGGCATTATCTTGAAAAAAGTTGTTGTATTTTTGAGACACAGCACATTCAACACATTTCTTTTAGAATAAAAATACATTTAAATGGAATTTTGGAACCATTTTAACTTATTTCATTTTACCATTTTATTCCCTACAAGTAACCACAAAGATATGCATAACATTTGTTGAACTTATTTTAGTAATATACAAAAAACACTGAGGTAACAGGGTGGACAGGACATAACAGGGTGGACATCACACCACTAAACAACAGTATATTTCAACATGTTGCCTAATACAAGAAGCATATTGTCACAATTTACAATCACTACAACAGATAAATGGTTCTGTATATAAAATGTATAGGATATAAGGCCTATTACCACATTAAAGTAAGTTGTTCTTATGCCTATTATTATAAGATCTCATTTGTTATGCTGTCCCTTTATTAGGCTACAAAATAGGTTTATCATTATATTTTACTATTGGAAGTTTATAGATTTAGAAAACATATTATTTTGCTCTCTCTCACACACACTCACATATCCCTATCGTTATGGGTTCATGCCATAGGCGTAATGGTTTTTCTGCTGTACAAATTGTATTTTCTATATCCTTACCCTAACACTACACCTAAACCTACCCCTCACACTAAACTACAGTTATTGTAGGTTTTCAAAACACTACATTCTGTATGACTTAGAGTATAAGCTGTTTTCCTCATGGGAACCAAATAAATGTCCCCACAAGATCAAAGTCTACTGTTATTACTAATGCAGGAAATACCAGTACACACAAACACACCAAACTTACA
>NW_015546047.1:1013666-1032533 GCF_001515605.1 Sinocyclocheilus anshuiensis | reverse complement strand
TCGCCGGTGTTACTGCAGCGTACCTGGCTGCTTTTATTCTAAACAACGACATACTGCCTCAGTTTTCACGATTTCCTGACACAACACGGATGAGATGCGTGAAATGAATTAAGGTCCTTCTAAAATATTACGTGGGAGCACGTTCGCGTGGAGTAACGTAACTGTTATGCATTTCGAAACTGAGGATGTTTAGGGCTACATCTCATATCACCTGTCGAAATGTGCCTATTAATATATTTCCCTTCCAAATGTGCATTCTGAATAAATACATTTATTTCCCAACTAACCTGCCGCAATGTTAATTAACAATGTTTTTCCTCTTACTGATCATATTTCATACCTGTTTACATTGTTTTAATTAATTTGACTGATAAACACCCTTACAACAATTTACCATGGTTTTACTATATTAAATATGTAGCAACCATGTTTTTTTCCACGTACTGATTTCCATTTTGTATTGCCTCAGTTTTGGGTCATTCTTACTATTCGGTGCCATTTCAGCTTGGTAACTTTCCATAAAAAAATGTTTACATTTCCATGATTTAATCATTTTATCTGAAGAAGGGCTTGTTACACTATAAGAAAAATATGTTGGTCCAGCTCAGGATATTATTCTTTAATAATTTTTCATGGAATTCCTCAGACGTGCAAGGACCAAATGTCCACCCTGTTACAGGACATACTCATCTCAATTAACAAGTGTTTTGAATGCACAGTTATTGTAATATTTACATTTTCTAAGAGCTAAAATGTCCCTCTCTTTACTCTGCAAATGTATTTTTAACAAAGTGTTCATAATCAGGCATTATCTTGAAAAAAGTTGTTGTATTTTTGAGACACAGCACATTCAACACATTTCTTTTAGAATAAAAATACATTTAAATGGAATTTTGGAACCATTTTAACTTATTTCATTTTACCATTTTATTCCCTACAAGTAACCACAAAGATATGCATAACATTTGTTGAACTTAACAGGGTGGACAGGACATAACAGGGTGGACATCACACCACTAAACAACAGTATATTTCAACATGTTGCCTAATACAAGAAGCATATTGTCACAATTTACAATCACTACAACAGATAAATGGTTCTGTATATAAAATGTATAGGATATAAGGCCTATTACCACATTAAAGTAAGTTGTTCTTATGCCTATTATTATAAGATCTCATTTGTTATGCTGTCCCTTTATTAGGCTACAAAATAGGTTTATCATTATATTTTACTATTGGAAGTTTATAGATTTAGAAAACATATTATTTTGCTCTCTCTCACACACTCACATATCCCTATCGTTATGGGTTCATGCCATAGGCGTAATGGTTTTTCTGCTGTACAAATTGTATTTTCTATATCCTTACCCTAACACTACACCTAAACCTACCCCTCACACTAAACTACAGTTATTGTAGGTTTTCAAAACACTACATTCTGTATGACTTAGAGTATAAGCTGTTTTCATCATGGGAACCAAATAAATGTCCCCACAAGATCAAAGTCTACTGTTATTACTAATGCAGGGAATACCAGTACACACACACACACCAAACATACACACACACACAGCATGTAGACACGAACACACACCACACACACACACACACACACACACACACACACATTGTAATGGCAAAGTGAAGATCATTTATTACAGTTTCTACCTAATCAACCAAGCTGAATTTTAACAATTTATTTTTTCTTCTTCCTTCTTTATGTCCTTTCTCCACCTCCCCTTCTTTTTATTGAGGTATATCTGCCTTCTTTCAGGGTGTGCGTCACAACGAGCCCTGTAGCGTAGCTGCTTTTCTGAAGCAGACAACAGCGCCATTTCCTGACAATTACATGCAAACTATTTAAGCAACTCTTTCTTTTAAATGCAAGTACCAATACATGCTTTAAACACTTATTTATGTAATTTTTACATCAAATGTTACAATATGTCCACCCTGTTACAGTGCAGAACAGTAACAGGGTGGACAGTAACAGGAGGGACATTTTATCCTAAAGTCAGCTATTGTTACTCATGTGATAAACAACAAGCTAGTGCATAGTGATCACAGAGGAAGATTTTTAACCTGTTTATTAATCAAAATTACAAAAAATTATCAGTTTCCATTAGAAATAAGCATAACAGAGTGGACATGTTATGCTTTACCACATCAGTGAATCATTATAAAACACTAAAAAAAGGGTGAATTAAAGATAGTTAACTACTCTGCTTCTTGTAGATAGTTTGCCACCAAAAAGTGTTATACTTCCTTAGAATCGTGTTATTAAATAAACATTCAAGGGCCGTGTTCAGAGGGACTTTTCATCAGAGTAACAGGGCGACATTCAATTCAGGAACACAACATCTTTTAAAGACTTCAAGCATTAAAAATGTATAAATAACTAAAAATATATTTTGTTGAGGAATATTATAAATAAGAATATACAACAATGTTGAAAAAATTGGAATTTGTTTGATTTTTATTACTTATATTTGTGGCTGAAGTTATGCAAGCTTACTTGGGGACATGGCATTTTTGCCTTCTTGCACTAAAATAAGAGTAATTATTTTTAATTAATTAATTTTAAGGACATATTTATTGTGTTTGATTGTAGAGGGGCAGTAACGTTGTAAGATTAGCATTCAGAAACAAGTATTAACCCATTTTTACACAAAATATACCACATTATGTCATGGGGACTCAAATGGCACCGGATACTAGGAATGACCCTTTTACTACACATACCATGGTTAATTTTCGTAAGAGCAGTGTATTAAAATAGATGAATGAATGCGCGGGCATTGCCTTCAAGAAATTTAACAATGTTGAACATTTTGGCTAATTAATCTTAAACAGTATATAACGCGTTGACAGCATGACTTTGAATATTACTTAAGAATTTTGGCATAAATATTACATACAGTGAAATGACTGTCAATGAAAAATGACAGAATAATGATTAAAATTTAATACAAATGAATACATATGTTCATTCTGATCTTATTCATCAGGTCTCGCACACAATGCAGCATTTAGTGATGGGAAGTTCGGCTCTTTTCAAAGATTCGGCTCTTTTGACTCGGCTCCCTTAGAAGAGCCAGCTTTATTTAGTATCACTTTGAGCCTTCTATTTTGGCCCAATTTAGCAACTGTGAACGGTTTGTGTGCTGGTAAGCAATTTTTTATTCAGTGTTTTCATAAACGTCTTATTTTTATGCATTTTTTTTTCGTTACACAGATAGGCTACTATTATGTAACATTTTAATAAACTTTAATAATAACACTTTAGTCTTTAGGGCAGGTTGGCATTCAGAAATATCAGATGCCTCAGCTTGGATGTGCTGATGCGATTTCTCCTCTCTGTGATTATTTGTCCTGTTTTTGAGAAGACTCTCTGAGGGGACCGATGTTGCAACAAATTGCAGTGTCTTCCTACCTTAACCAACGCGCTTGCGTTTACATCCGGCTCCCCTGTCCCTCTCTGTCGCTCTGTGTACCTGGCCTGGACCACTACACTCGCTATCTTCAGTGCTTGTGTCCCCATTCCTTCTTTCACATAATGCTATGATCCTAGTCTGTCCTCCCATGTGATTAGCCATATGTGTATTTTTTATTATTTTTTTGTAACGAAAAAATAGAAGGCTCCGGTTGAAGATTCGGCTCTCCCCGATGGGAGTCGGCTCTTCTCGTTCGTTACAAAGAATCGGCTCTTAGAGCCTCCTAAACCTGCCAATACTAGGGGGTGGATAATCTGGCAGGGTGCAAATGTCGGCACTACACCGGCTCGTTCGCAAACGACACATCACTAGCAGCATCGCAGTCACTATTTAAACGAGCACTGACACAGTGTGGTGAAATCGGTAATTTTATGTTGGATTAAAACTACAAATTCCGTTGAGTTTGGAAAATTCTGTGCACAGTAATCATCAGAATATCTCTTCGCTTGTCTCTGAAAATGTCCGGATTTTGAAATCATCCTGCAGATGCTCATTTTTACAGCCTTTGCTTACAGTCTTATGTACACTTCCACAACTCTTATCCTGCGTATGCAAATCTTTTTGACGTCATTCTACCTTCATACTTTACATGCTTTTATTCAACTAGGTGATTACAGCATATTGAAAAATATACATAACCGGAAGAATTGATACACTGCTTCGACGGGCACTTCATCAATCAATCAATTCCGCTGTGATAAAGGTGGGTGGACAGTGACTATGCGAGAAAATAGAACTGTGTGTGAACGAGTATACCACCGTTCAAAAATTCGGGGTAAGAAAGATTTATAAAACACTTTTATACAGCACGGATGCATTAAATGTATCAAAAGTGACAAAAGAGTTGAAAACATGTACAGTCACAAACAATATCTATTTCAAGTAAATTCTGTTATTTTGAACTTCCTATGTATAAAAGAATCCTGAAAGAAAATGTAGCATAGTTTCCACAAAAATATTAAGCAGCACAACTGTAAGAAATTTTTCTTTAGCAGCAAATCAGCATATTGCAATTATTTCTGAAGGATCATGTGACACTGAAGACTGGAGTAATGATGCTGAAAATTCAACTTTGCCATCACATTAATAAATTACATTTTCAAATTCTATTAAAGTTTTTAATAATATTATAATTTAATAATATATATATATATATATATTATAATAACTGTAATAATATTTCACAATATCACTGTTTTTTTAACTGTTTATTACTGCATTTTTTATCAAATAAATGCAGCCGTGGGGAGCAAAAGAGAAAAAGAAAAAAATCCCAAACTTTTGAACAATAACGTACTGAACATTCAAAATACAGGACTGACTGTATTCTGCTGCTTTGTGAATGTGACATTGGATTCTCTTTTGGTCAAGCATCATTTTGCTGAATTCAAAAGACCGACACAAATCAATGGACCATTAAATCATTATAATATGCAAATCATGGTGAAAGCTTTTCCTACATGTCATGTTTCTGCAGTATTATGCATTATGTGTTCATGATCTCGTCCTACCAGGGACGAAGGGTGGCTGGTGCTGGTACGGTGTGTCTTTGCGTCGTGGTGACAGGTCTCCGGGTTCCTCAGACAGTGTGTCCAGGTGTTTTTGAGAGAGTCTTGGCCATATGCATATGAGTGGTAGTTAATAGAACAAAAGACTGACATAAACCAATGGACCAACAAACAACAAATTAATATAATATGCAAATCGTAGTGAAAGCTCGTCCTACATGTCATGTTTCCCCAGTATTATGTATTATGTGCTTATGATCTGGTCCTACCAGGGACGAAGGGTGGCTGGTGCTGGTACGGTGTGTCTTTGCGTCGTGGTGACAGGTCTCCGGGTTCCTCAGACAGTGTGTCCAGGTGTTTTTGAGAGAGTCTTGGAGGATGATGACTCTCTTGTTCCTCTTGCTGGCTATCGCTGTGATCTCTACCTGCAGGACGAACACAGCATGAGTCCCAGCATGCACCTGTCCCAGTGTGACCTGACTTACCCATCTAGAGCCAGTTGACTAGACAAAGGTAGTTCAAAGGTTGATTGCGATCATCTCGATGCAGAAGAGTATAGACAATTAGGAGGTTATGATAAGCCCTGGTGAAGCATGGTTTTTTTGAGCAAACACAACTGCAGAATGAATTCATATTTTTTTAAGTTTCATCTTTCATCTGGACAAGCTTGTTGGCCACCTTTGTAATGCACTTACAAAGTTACTGCTCATATCTACTTTAATGGGGAAACACCAACATTTCCTAATGCCCACAACTGTTATGTTGTTGCGACATTTTCAAATCAGCAATAAAATCTGACATGGATCACATTTTGAATAGTCTCTTTTAAAGTTACAAAAAAGCATGCCTTTATTGAAAAGCTGAACTGAAAAGCAGGACTTTAATTTTTACAGTCGCCATATTGAATGAGGTGATTTTTTTCCAATTATTTTTGTATCTGGTTTGCTGCTGCTAGTATGCACAGAAATGACATACTTCACCTTTAAGCCTCATGACATGTCTTATAGCAAAATAACGCATAGCGTGCTGCAAGGATGACATATTTTTGTAGGCCAAGACCTAGAAATTAATTAGCATTTTAGTACTTTTAGATGTTTCCATTGTCCTGAAGTCAATGCATTTTATGAAGGGGTTTTTGGTTAATTGGATAAGATAAGGTTTGTGGTTAACACGAGATCAGTTTTATTCTACAACATAAAATACATCAGTAATACCTCCTTGTGATTTTTTTTAAAAGGTTTTACTTGTCTTGAAAAAGCTGGTTGCAAACAAGTGGCTAAATGGGACTTCTGAAGTTGACCAGGACATTAAACATCATCCCAACAAAGAGGTAAGCTCATTGGCTCAGTAGTCACTTTTACAATCACGCTGTTTATATTCACGCTCTTGCAAACTATTCTAACTTAAACTTTCATTGATTGTTTTTTAAAATAAAGATTGAAATAATTGTTGAAGCTTAATGGTGGTGACGTTGAAGTCAAGCAGCCTTGGTGTAGTTTATAGTCTATGTTTAGCTTTTTACTTAAAAAAAATTGTTCATTTGTGAAGATTATCATGATGAACAAATCATGTAAGAATTATAAACTTTTTTTCGGTCACAGATCTGCAATAATCTAAAAGCCAATGGAAAAATCCTATTGGGTTTTTGTTGAGGGAATCAGGGTGATGCTAACTTACAAAAATGCCTACCAAAATACGTCATCACTGCAGCGCTCTATTCTGTCTTCATTTATTTATCTAAGATTGGGACATTTTGGAAGTGGGAGATGAAAAAGCAAAAGCACAGTAACATTAGATAAACAGCACTTACTCAAAATTATTTACTTCATTCCTTATTTTTTTTATTTCAAGCTCCAAAAAAGTTTATTTCATTGTCTCCACTTTAAAAGAAATTATTACAACTGATCTGAAAGTGCCAAAAATATGCTGCCCGCATTTCACAGATATACATATTGGAAATATTTCAAATGCCATTTTATCAAATAGAAAAACAAACAGGACAGATCATTTTAGTACAGAGTTCAAAGTGAAGAACAAGCATTTCACTTCACACAAATAAAACTGATTAAAGGAAGTCACCACTGGAACTTTGAAAGAGGTGAGAAAGTACAATGTGTGTTTTTAGAGAAAGCAGAAAGTCTTCTTATTCAGAGTCCAAAGAGTGGAGGGGACAGTACATGTTTAGGAAGGGTCTGCGGTGTGCCAGGTACGTTATTACGGCTATCGAGAGACAGATGAAGGACTGCTCAAGTTTTTCTGCTCACTTCCTGAGGTGTCTGCTGTGTCTCCTGTATATGAATATACAAAACAATGGTAGTAATAATATTCAAAATAATAATAGAACAAAAATAAGAATTTAACAAAAAGTGGAGGAGAGACAGAGACAAAAAAAAAGTCTTGTCAGTCAAGTGCAGCAGATCTTCCAACCAAGCAACCAGCTTTTCTTTACATAATCGTACAAAAAATATATTGTTTATGAAGGATAAAAGCACTCAAAATTAAATAATTAAATCAATAAGTAATTAAACAGATATTACATGTACTGATTTATTTTGTATTTTAAAAATAAACAATTAATTAAATCTGTTATATGGGCACATTGATTTTGCAATGATAAAATTAATCAATAAATGTACCAATTTAATTTTTAATATTTGATTAAAAAAATTATTGTTAAAAACATTTTTATGATATCCACTTACATAAAACCACTGCATAAAATAAACCAATGCGTTAAATAATTAAGTTTTCTTGATAATAGGCCTACTAAAAGTTTGTATTTCCAGCAGGGTTATTATGGTTAACTAAAACTGAAACTAACATTAAAACCATAAAAATCGTAAATCATAAAAACATTTGTTACATGAAAAAAATATATTTACTGTATATATTTCAGCTTGTTGCCAAGGCAATTTCCCATTTTAATTTAGTTTAACTTGATGTACTAAAATAAAATACAAAATGCTAAAACTTTAACTAAAAAATACAAACTGATTCAAAATATTATAATAAACAATCATTTTTACAATAGTTTACAATAATATGATAGTACTATTGTCTCAATGATACTAGAGTAACACTGGTTTCAAGATATCATTGTTAATAATACCAGGCTTCATTTCCAAATTCTTATTGTTGAACCATGAATTTACAGACCCAGAGGGATTTTTCATAATTAAATTATTTTCAAAGGTATTATTTAAATGCAGTAGTTTTGTAAAAGTTTTCATTGAATAAATTCGATAATAAATTGAAATAAATTAATGATTTATTTAATTTATTTCATTCTTTAATTTAGAGTACATTGGTCCTCCATAACTCTCTGCACAGATTTATTTTAATATACTTACAAGTGAGGGATTGTTACATGTACTTTCCTAGCTACCTGTATATTGTTCAAAGCAACGATATTATCACTGCTTCCCAGTTTTTGTTCTGGACTTACCCCCGGCCCCACTGCTGCCTGGCTGCCCCTCAGTACTGACATAAGACTCATTGCCATTGGGCTCTGAGCTGTTGTGATTGGCCCACTGAGCTTCGTTGGCAAAATGCTGTGCTGTGATTGGACTGGGCGTGTCTGGGCTGTCAGAGAGCCCCGCCTCCTGCTGCTCCTGCCTCTGAAAGTGCTGCTCCACCACCAGCTGCAGCTCTGCACTCAACACAGGACACACAGCACAGCGCCACACAGTGGACACAGGCTATCAGCACAGGCGTGCAGTGTGCAGAACAGTGAGAGACCTCTGAACCCCATCCAAATGTATGACATCAATCAAAGTGCACTCAACGGGGCGGCTATGAAATGGAAAATGAATGACTTGCGAGATGTATGCATGCTATGTATCTCAAACCAAACAATTGTTCTAAAAAAAGACAAGTATTTAGTCATTAAAAGCATTTATTGCAGCTTTTAAATACTATACAGGTTTGTTTCAAAAGTTGGGCTTAGGGCTGGGCAATATAGCAAAAATAAAAATAGAGTTTAGTAAAATTAATGATATTTTATATATTAATAATATTTGATATTAGATTATATTAGTAATTTTTATAATATAATATAATAATAAACTTGCCAATGCTATGCTGTTTTGTGCATATTAGCAGCGAGCCACAAGACCAGTAAATATTGTGAAATTACTCTAATGACAAGCTCTTTAGGTAACATAATGGCCAAAAAATCTCATTAAAATAATAATGATATTCTCAGTGTTGCTTCAGTTTATTTCGTCAGAAAAAAAATAACTGTAAATATGAAAAATAAAATCATGAATGCTCAATATATCACCCAGCCCTAGTTGGGCTGACATCAGTTTTGATCAACAGCACTATATTTCTTGGTGACGAATCAAAGTAGAGAGCTAATGCACTGTAAGCTGATAGCTCTCTCATGAAGCAGGTCTGAAAACATCTTAAGAGCTTACTGAAATACCTTGGGGGAACAAAAAAAAAGAAGAAAATCAAATCAAGATACAAAACAATAAAAAGTAAATCAGGGAATCCTGAATAATAAACTACTGGTAACAAAACAGAACTGTGATCTACACAGAGACGATAGAGCGCAACAGATATAGATGAGTTTGTTTCTTCATCACAACAGATTTGGAGAAATTTAGAATTGCATTACTTGCTCACTAATGGTTCCTCTGCAGTGAATGGGTGCCGTCAGAATGCGAGTCCAAACAGCTGATAAAAACATCACAATAATCCACAAGAAATCCATGCACTCCAGTCCATCTTGTGAAGTGAAAAGGTGTGTTTGTAAGAAACAAATCCATCATTAAGATGGTTTAACTTGAAACAAACTCATCTACATCTTGGATGGCCTGAGGGTACATTTTCAGCAATTTTTCATTTTTGGGTGAATTATTTCTTTAAATATGTTTCCACAAGAAGCCACAAATCTTAAAACAAGGAAATGAATACTTTCCCCCTCTTTTTTTTTTGCTTCAAATCAAAGTATATAATATTATGATTGATCTCAGAGCTAGTTGGTTTAATTCATGGCTTTGAACTCTTAATTGAAGAGTATTTTGAAATCCCAATAGAGAAAGTGAATGGGGAAAACACTCCCGCAATCAAGAGCACTAAAAAGTGGGCGCTCAATAAACCGCTACATACACTCAGCAGTTTTACCCTGGAATGAGTTTAGCTCACCACTTTGTCGCTATCCAAAGCAATCTTCTCAAAACTTTTACCAATCTTTTCACAGACAAGAGACCCCTACTTACACAAATGAGGTTCTGACACCATTGAATCATGACTAGCCCACACCAGCACAGCACTCTAGCTTGGCATCACTGCAAATCAGATTGCTTTAGCTGTTTCTGCCCTGCACTGACCGAAAGGATGCTGAGTGTTCATTCAAAACTGCTCTGCCAGGCTGTCCATTTGAGGCCATCTCTCTAGAATGATGCATCTCTCTCTCCTCCCCCCACTCCAATCAATAACTCAAGCTAATGTGAATTTAGCACGTCCATGCCAGGAAATGGCCTTGTCGGACTCCACTGCTCTCCCTCCCCCATCTCATTGTCTTAAAACCTCGACTTTGTCGCAAACGTGGCCTGGCGGACAGTGCACATGTTTCGGCATGTTGCACGGTGGCACTTCAGTGCAGACGACCTGAGTTTGAATCCAGTTTGGGTCATTTCCTGCTCTCTACTGCCCTTGTAATTGGCAAAAAAATAAGCAATTATTAAAATAAACAAACTCTACTCTCAAGATTGCATGTGCACTGATAAAAAGCGATGTCTGAAGAAAGATCACACATTTGTCCCATGTGACATCGCTGGGGTGGCAGGGTTTCTTCAGGTTTTATGAAAGTAAATTTAAGACTTTTTAAAGACCTTTTCAAGACCAAGTAAAGAAAATTTAAGGAATAAATTGAAGGGAACAAGATACGCCAATACGTTTTCTAAATGTAAATGTCTAGAGTGCACACAATGAGTTGCATTAGCAACACTTCAAAGTTTGAAAATACAACTTTCAACCTGAATTTGATTTGATTATTGACATTTAATTAATAATAAAATTCTTAAGGCTTAAATAGCTCTGCTCCCAACCACTAAAATACTTTTACTGTAACTTCTGATCACACTGCAATAAAGTGATGTTTCCAGTGCAAATCTAATATTCTAAAATCAAGATAAATTTACTTGAGAAACATAGTGACAAGAAAAGAAGTCTTGGCTTTTATTTAATCATCAAACTAATCAAAATTAATTGAGTTTATGATTAGAACAAGAAAAAAGACCTGCCAACGGGGTCAGAAAAGTCAACTTAATTAAAATGGAAAACAAGTTTTCATAACCCATTAACAGATATTTGTTCTTGTTTTAAGCATGAACTCACTTAATTTTGGGAAATTTTTCAGGAAACAGGATCATATCTTCATTTTTCATTTCAAATAAAAGTATCTTAATTCAAGGATTTTAGATTTTGGAAGATATAAATTTTTAGCAATGTTTGCGACATTTAATGCCATGACTTTATGAATTTTAGACTTTCTGCTCTGATTTAAATCCTTTCTAAGGCCTTAATTTGCGGAAGGGTGAATTAAGACTTTTTGAGACATTTCGAGAAACCCTGAGTGGAAACCCCACAAGAAAAGAGAAACAGTGGCCACATACACACTGAACAATTTTAGGAGTGACAGAATCATTACAAGATTCAACACTGTATAAACTGCATAAACACAAATAAACGTAAATAAAATAACTGCAGCTGAAAATCAGGAAGGAGTGAACATTAAATGAAGTGCTATTTGACAGGAAAACTAAAGAATCAAAAATGTAAATAAAATCTGAAAAGTTGTTCACTAGATGTATTGCCTTGATCTGTGCAAAAGACTTTACTTTGAATTAAGTCACTGCTTATAATGGTCAAATCTTTCAGATTAAAATAAAAATGTTTTTTTTAAATGAAGAACTATGAATGAACACAGGCAGTGTATTGCATATTGTACAGTGGGTTTAAAGTCTGAGACCACATTGAAAATCAGGCATTCAGAATTGAATTTTAACCCATGGATATACAAATGTTTGGGATTCTTGCATTTTGAAACATTCTAAATAAGACATGTTTTAAACTTTGCAGTTATTTCTAGGCTATTAATCAAATCTGTGACAATGATCATGTGATTCTTAGATGTTCTTTCTTTTGTTGGAGCTCAAGATGCTCTTTTTGGATGATTCTCAAATCATGCTGGGAAAAACTGATGAATCTTCACTAGTGTACTCAGACTTTGGACCTCACTGTACATGGTTAAGAGCGGAGGAACTGTATTAATATCAGCGACTGATCCATAAGCACGTGCAGTGTGAGTAGTCTGTTGAGTGGGCTGCATGTGTGGGTCATTGGATGCAAAACGCCGCCTCCAGTGAAATATGTAGTGTGAATATTAATGGAGAAGATGGCATGGCTGAGTAAGTAAGTGTACTGTGGATCATACTGTACACACAGATGGCATAGACATATCATTCCTACTATGCAGTAACTTGTCATTGCATTAATATATTGTTTTTTAAAGAGTGAAATCATATTAGTAATCACAAATAGGAGGGAATTTTACATAATTTCAATACAAATTAATTTAATAATTTATGCCCCGATAATAAATAACTTATAACATGAAAAAGCTGGAGTATTATTTAGAACTATTTCAAATGTTTCATTTAAAAAAATACATGTTTTCTGATCGTTTTTAACATTTTTAACTGAAAATCAATTTATAGATTTATTTTCTGTGTCCTGTCCAGTATCACTTTGCATCCTGTTAGTCCTTTGTGAAATCCTTTTAAGTAACAAAAATCAGCTCCTTAATTACATAATACTCCAGAAAGTGACATCATTTTTGAGGGAAAACAGCAACACAAACATCAATAAGTACATATACCATCAATAAATAAGTACCAGGATTATTATCATTAAATAAACCAAAAACTAAAACCATTATATATATATTATATATATATATATATATATAAAACTTTTTTTTCAGCTAGTAAAAACATTTCTCATTTTTGTTTAGTTTACGCTAAAATAACAAAAATGAAATACTCTAAAACCTAATAAAAACGATATACTTTTAAAAAGCAAAAGCTAATAAAGATGCCAACGAAACAAAACTACTAAAACTTTAACTAAAATAAAAAAAAAATAATTATGAATATTAACAAAAAATAAAGTATAATAGTACAGTATATAAATTATCAATGGATTTGATGAAATCTGTTTTGTTCCGTGCATCACTATAATCAGAATCCGACAAGCTTTATTTGCCAAGTGTGCAAATAACTGAGATTAATAATTAAAAGCAGTATAAAAATGAAAAATAATATACATATAGATGGAGTAAGCAGAAGACTTATGTACAGATGTGCACATTATAAATAAATTATATGGCAATAATATATTATAAATATATTTACTTATATTAACTGTATAAATCTAAATATTAATTGGGTTGTTTGACTCTAAAACAATCCATTTTGACTGATACTGTACAGTTACAGTATAAAAACAGTATGATAAAATCAATATACAAAGGTATAGAAAAATTTCAAATGTAAGCTGTATCTTTAGCTCTTAATTTCCATCATCCAGTTAATTTCTTGTCATTATATAAATAATTAAATTAAACTTTCTGAGTTTGGCCTTTATTCTGAAAATCTGGTCCTTTTATAGAAATACTAAATTATGACAAAAGTATATTTGTGTTTTCAAATGTTACTGAACTCAAATGGTACTGCATAACAGGAATGATTCAGATGGTATGGTTAGGTAAGAGCCTGAAACGTCACATAATATGCAGATGGTGTATATGGTTGGATGCGGGTCTCATACCTCTCATGGTCGGTGGCGTGTAGACGCTCTGTTTCCTCTGGGCTGGAGACAGCTGGGCACTCTGGGCCTGGCATGGACAGTGGAAAAGCACAGCGTGAGAGAGAGGATCTGATTTCACACAGACTCTATTTCAGGAGCTTTGCTCCAGCAGGTAATCAATGGCAACTGCATCAGAGCTCCATCCATCTCATAGCAAACCCTCCACTGAGCATCATAGAGAGCTCTGCAGAGAAGCAGCCGGAGGCTTTGCTTACATACCGCCACGTCCACTAAGACGTCTGAAAAGAACACCGTGTGATGTCTGATACAGTGATGGTGGAGACAGGAGTGAGGGAGATCAAATCTAATGCTCATTTTAAGTGCTAGGGTTAATCTCTCATCTCTGTTATTGCTTTAGATACAGTACTCACCTCTGTTTGATTGCTTGTAGTCTGCTTGTCATCTCCTGAAGGTGAAAAAGAACAGGGGGACTTACTTCTAATACCATTTTAATGCTTTAGAAATGTAGCTACAAAGAAAAACTTTATTCTTAAAATTGTACTTAAAAAGTTTTAAAATTGAAAATAAATATATTTACATTTCTAATTTCTATTTCAAATAAATGCCATTTGAACTCAAAAATATCTATCTATCTATCTATCTATCTATCTATCATTTTGCCATTAATTATAATAATGAATAAAGATTTTTGTTTGCACAAGGAGTCTGACAGCAGCCAGTGCTGCACACAGAGATCTGATCTGATCTGTTTCTCATCATCCAGTCTGTCTGGAATGACATGAAGAAACAGAACAAACTGAGACAGACTCAATCCAGAAGAACTATGGCAGCGTCTTCAAGATGCTTCAAGAAACCTACCTGCAAAGCTACACTACTGTTAAAAGTTTTAGGCACTTGTGTAAAAATGCTGTAAAACAAGGATGCTGTCAAAATAATGTCATAAATAGATTTTCTTTATCAATTAACTTCTATTAACTAAATTAAATCAACATTTGGTGTGACCATCCTTAAAGCAGCTTTTGCTCTAGGTGCACTTGCGCATAGTTTTTCAGGTAGCTTTCTTGAAGCAAAATGAATTTTTGGAAATGTAAACTGATATTTCCTACTGACACACTACAGCAAAATATAGAAATAACTGACTTAAAACCATTTTTTAGCTGGTCAAAATACTAGTGTTCTAATAATTTTGGCCACCACTGAATATAGATGTAGATATATATTAATGTGACTTGTAGGTGGAATATATATACTACTGTTCAAAAATTTGCATGAAATTTAATACTTTTATTTAGCAAGGATGCATTCAATTGATTAAAAGTGAGAGTAAAGACATTTATACTGTTACAAAAGCTTTCTATTTCAAATAAATGTTGTTTTCAACTTTCTATTCAATAAATAATCATGGAAAAAAATGCTAAGCCACAAAAAAATAGTTTTCAGCATTGATAATTATTTTTTCTTGTGCACCAAATCAGCATACTAGAATGACATCCAGATTCATCCAAATCTAATGTACAAACATTCTTCCAACGTTTTGTCTGAAACATTTTTAAGTGTTTCAGACAAAACACTTATTTTTCTAACATTTTTAAGTGTTAATACTTGTTTCAGAATGTTTAAAGAACATTTAATAGTAAAATTCACATAATGTTTGCAAAATGATTAAATAGACTGTTCCCTTAATGTTCACATAGCCAAGAAAAAACATTTTTTTTACTTTTTTTCTTTTTTAATGGACATTTTAATGTTCAGACTATATGTTTTCATTTTAGTTCAGGGACCACAACAAGTTTTTTGACATTCAAGTCACATCTAATCTGTAAGATTGGGTCACAGAAACGTCTGCGTGCTTCATTTCTCCTGAATTTCTATCTCCACAAATTCTGTTAAAGGACACTAAGAGCAAAGCCAAATTTAGACCAATTATATCTTGACCAAGAATGGCATGCGTTAGGCGACTAACAAAATTAGATTTTACATTCCACTCCCAAGTTTCTTTTTCATAATGCAAAACTGCTTTTAGGGGGCCGACCCATTTCTTTCCGCGATTGCACTAAGAGAGGCTTATACATTATTTCAGATGTTATGAAATGTAGGGCTATTTGTTCATTTCGAGACTTGAAAGACCAATTTATCTTCTAGATCATCATGTTTCTTTCAGAGCATCTTACAAGTTCATGCATGCTCTCAAAGCTTATGCGCCTTGAGTTTGACTCTGTCATCCCTGCATGAAGTGTTTGGAGCCCATGGACTCCAAATGATTTCATAAAATTCTGGAATGCTCAACCTTTTTTAATTGGTGGATTTTGCAGTGAAGATCTGGAACATTTGCAATCTGGTATAATTGGAAGGTTGTTATTGCTGTAGCTTCAATAAAACAGAATCATCAAATTATTCTTTATCATTTTGTCACAGATTTTATTCCACAGAATTCTTTTTTAAGATAAAAATATGTTTTATTTAATACATTTTATTTCATGTTTTTGAAAGAAGTCTCTAATGCTCACTAAGGCTACATTTATTTGATCAAAAATACAGTAAAACAGCAATTTTGTGATTTTTTTATTTTTATTATTTGAATATATTTTAAAATGTAATTTATTCCTGTAATTTATTCAGTGTCATTACTCCTTCCTTCTAATTCCTTCTAATGTGTTGATTTGGCACTAAAAAAACATTTTTTATTATTATCAATATTGAAAACAGTATTTTTGTGGAAACCATTTTCCTTTTTTACATGATTATTTGTTTAATAGAAAGTTGAAAACAACAGCATTAATTTGAAATTAAAATATTTTGTAACAGTATAAATGTCTTTACTGTCACTTTTGATCAATTTAATGCATACTTGTTGAATGAAAGTATTAATTTCATGAAAAAAACATACTGACCTAAAACTTTTGAACAGTAGTAAATATTTGCCACCAAAATATCTTCAGATGTTACTGCATTCAAAATTATTAGTTAGTTGTATTTATTTAGAAGAAAAATGCACATGTGTCCTGTGTGAATTAACTTGATACATCCACTAAAATCAACTTAATTCATTGCAAAAATGGTTTAAAAAAAAAAAAAGTGAAGTTATAGTCATGACAAAATAATTTGCTTGTAAATGCTATTTAGTTTGAAAATGAAATTCATATATTTTGGAGGGCCACTGTATATATTTAACATATGTGATCCTGGACCACAAAACCAGTCATAAGGGTAAATTTTTTTAAATTTATCTAACTAAATAAGCTTTCATTGATGTATGGTTTGTTAGGATATAGGACAATATTTGGTCAAGATACAACTATTTGAAAATCTGGAATCTGAGGATGCAAAAAAATCTAAATATTGAGAAAATCACCTTTAAAGATGTCCATATTAAGTTCTTAGCAATGCATATTACTAATCAAAAATTAAGTTTTTATATATTTACGGTAGGAAATTTACAAAATATATTCATGGAACATAATCTTTAATTCATATCCTAATGATTTTTGGCATAAAAGAAAAATCGATAACTTTGACCCATACACTGTATTGTTGGCTATGGCTACAAATATACCCGCGTGACTTTGTGGTCCAGAGTCACATATACTGAATCGTTTTGAATGTAGTCTATGTTTTGTATTGTACTTTCATACAATGAAAACTATGTAGTCAGAGGACTTTATGCACCACTACTGGACTGACGTTACACTTGTTTAAAGTGGAAAGAAGAATTTAAAAGCCCCTGATCTCTCTTAAAGCCACTGAGCATCTTTATTCCTTCACCTAATAGCCACTTAAGACTTTAAATGGAGTCCGAGCAAATGCTGGATTATGACTCCAGACCTGACGTTAAGTAGAACCAGAGGCACACAGTGAACCACAGTAGCCAGAAGAGCTTTCTGCTTTTATGGGCCCACTGGCTCCACACACGAGGACCTCGTTACAAAGATGTATCGCACAAAACGTCCCTGCCAAAGCCACAGGTTCTGCTCCATGAATGCTGCACTAAATGACCACTCTAACCACAATAACAAGCCAAGCCGCTCTTCAACTTCATCTTCTGCTCGCGGTTATGTGGTGCCCAGTTTATGACAAGCAGCAATCATGTGACGCAAGTTCATAAAGCTTCAAAAACTTTCTTTATAAGGGACCGATTCCAAGTGTTTTGGATCAGAGGAAGAAATGCCAGCCAAACAAAGAGGTGCTTGTTTTGTGAATGCAGCTCTGTGCTTCCCACCTCCTCAACACGCTCCTGCGATCTACATACAAAATCAGCAGGGGAAAATAGGCAGCCGTTCTCCGCGCACAACCGCAACGCCACAACAACCACCCAGTGATCGTCTGCATCAATCGGGAAAAACAAACAGCTCTGAAATTAACAGCACTTCCCAGTCATTTGTCAGGTTTGAATGGCTTTGCTGGAGAGCATGTCATCTCTGTTGAGTAAGACCTGGCAACCGACGGGAGACAATAAACGCTCTTAGTCAAGGGAAGCTTGTGAGCTCATAACAAGGCCCTCTTCTCAAGCAGAACTGGCAGATGGCAATGCTGGCTCCAGCGAGGAGGTTTGGTTAAGCTTTATCAAGAAAACCAGCCATCTCTGCCAAGTCAAACACAAGAGTATGGGCACATATGATATCTGTGAGCTTCCAGCCAAGACTAGTCCTGAACACTCGGATGAGGTGGATCATTGCTATATTTATTCACTGGTATTGAACCATTTATGAAGACACTCTGACACTGGATGTTTAAGAAAATATATCACTGATTCTTGAGACTCAGGACAAAAACATAAGACATCTTTACCTGTCATTAGTTTTGAAAATACATATTATCACTGGAATGTTCGTAATACATATAAAACACTTCATTTTATTATATTTACAGTTTATTTTAGCAAAATTATGACATTAAATATATCACTCACAACCCCTAACATCACCTCAAACCAATTATTTGTACATATTAAAATAATATAAAATATAATATAATATAATATTTAAAACAGTAATATGTTAAAAAGTTTAATGTAAAAAATATACCTG
>NW_015546047.1:1004666-1013476 GCF_001515605.1 Sinocyclocheilus anshuiensis | reverse complement strand
TATATATATATATATGTAAAATACCTGGTGAGTTACACAATTATAAAAAAAATGTATTATATATAAGTGTGATTATTTTTTTCTGTCACAACCATTTCAGCATATCAACTTACACTGTAAAAAATGTTTAGGAATTTCAGATGTGTTTAATATTTTAAGTAGGTCCTGTTAGCAACTGGATTTAATACATTTGTGATATGCAAAATAAATGGGAAAATATAATATTCTCTCTGACTGAAATTACAGTTTAGTAGATAGAGCTGAAAATCAATTTGAAACCATCATATAATATAAGTGAATGCTATTTATCAACAAAATCACATATTTTGTGAGCAAATTAAAGAAACAGGACCCAAACATGTGAAAACCTCTGAACATGCTGAAAAAGATTAATTCTAAACAATTCCTTAATACATAGAGTAAACTTGATTTTTAGTTCTCTAGCCTGTTTTGTCCTAAAAATCACTGATGTCTGACCTCAAAGTAGCCAGTGCATTGGAGGAATTCACTGTCACAACATGAGCATAATATGACATTATGTGTTTTTCTGCATTCAAGTGTTTCTGGGAAGGTCCAACTTACAAGCTTGGAAGTCGCAATTACGATTTGATGCGTTATAGATTTTTGGTCTGAATAAACTGGACGCACTGAGCAATTTCAGATTTCTCTCTTTTCACTTGACAAACACAGGAAGTGTTTTTAGCACTAATGCAACACTGTAGATCAAAGGATGCGCATTAGGTGTGGAAATTATGCTATATCTGTGTATTTTATCATTTTTATGCTGCCGCAGAGAATTATGGGAAGTTTTGTCCCACAAGCCTGGCACCGCATAAATGTGGCTATATAAGAAGTGCTGTCTGGCAAGCTTTGTTTTTATTCTTCATCAAAATACAAAGTACAAAGTCAATTATACAGACTATGTTAACAATTAAAATGTAATTATGAACGATACCAATTAGCTTCCACCTTCATTGTTTAATTTCCAAGCAAAAACATTGTGATGCCATTCATGTGTGCTCAAATCGTGAATGTGATCGTTCTGACATAGCTTGAAGGCAGCATTTGTTTAGACTCTGGAATGGTTTCTCTACATTTACAGTGCCAAAAACTGGTTTCTCATGTGGGCTGTTGAGTGGGATTAGGGTCGAGGTTACCGTGTTTACTGATGACGCTAATGTGCTGGTATTTCCCTCAAGTGGAAAACATATGAACTTTCTCAGCATAATGTAGGTTTGAAAACAAAAGCCTTCAGGTATAGACCACATGAATGTTCCATGAAAGTCTTTAGGAACAACTACTGTATTTTACTGTATGTAAAGACAGTTTTTCAGAGTAAAAATGTAAAAAAGATAATTGTGAGTTTAAAATAAGAAATTAAGTTGGATAAAATGTCACACTGTGAGATTTTCAATTGTGATATAAAAAGTCACAATTACAGTATGAGAAAAAAAGTTGTGGTTTTCAAAGCCACATTATTTGTGAAATATAAAGTTACAATTGTGAGATATACAGTAGATTAACATTGAGAGATAGAAAGCCACATTGTGAGATTTAAAGTAATTGTGAAATACAATGTAAAGTCACAGTGTGAGATACAGAATCACAATCATGAAATATAGTCATAGTAACATAGTAACAATTGTGAGATTATATAGTCATTTTGTGAGATATTACATTTACATTTACATTTAGTCATTTAGCAGATGCTTTAGATGGCTAAGGACTGAGCTGCTCGGATTGATTTGGGCAGGTCATTCCACCAGGAGGGAACAGTTAATGAAAAAGTCTGTGAAAGTGATTTTGTGCCTCTTTGAGATGGCAGGAAGTTCTCTAGTCCCACCCTACGCCTCTCCACAAAGTCAGGGTTCACGTTGTCTGCTGACAGCTTGTGCCAAACAAATTCAGCCTGTTGCAAAAAGCATGAAGTTACGACCACATTTACAAGCAGCAGTAACCAAGGCATCTTGTTTGCATACTCGTTTTTCAGGCAATGGCGGAACCACCAAAAATGGATAGGTGACTAACAAATAGTTTCAAAGGAGCTCAAACTCGCTGTCACTTGCAGAATGCAAGCTTCTAGAGGGCACAAAACTCTGAAGTAATGAATTTCAGTAAAGGGGTGCAGAGCCAGTGGTGGTTTTGTAGGCAAACATTAATGCCTTGAATTTTATGCGAGCAGCTACTGGTAGCCAGTGCAAATTGATGAACAGAGGTGTGACGTGCGTTCTTTTCGGCTCATTACAGTTAATCTTGCAAGAGGCACCCCAGTAGCTAGATGTTGCGACTTGGACACCTCACCTCTCCAAGATACCTTGAAGGACCTATCTATCTAGATATAGTCACATTTGTTAGATATATAGTAATATTGTGAGATATAAAGTCAATTATGAGATATATAGTCATATTGTGAGATATAGTCACATTTGTGAGATATATAATATTGTGAGATATAAAGTAAACATTTTGAGATATATAGTCACATTGTGAAATATAGTCACAATTGTGAGATATATAGTCACATTTGTTAGATAAATAGTAATATTTTGAGATATAAAGTCAATTATGACATAGTCATATTGTGAGATATAGTCACATTTGTAAGATATATAGTAATAATGTGAGACATAAAGTTACAATTTTGAGATATATAGTCACAATTGTGAGATATAGTTACATTGTGAGATATAAAGTCAATTATGAGATATATAGTTGTATTGTGAGATATGAAGTCATAATTGTGAGACAGAGTCACATTATGAAATATAAAGTCACTGTTGTGAGATTTAAGTCACACTGGGACATATAAGATCTCATTTGGAGCTTTAAATTAATACTGTGAGATATATAGTCACATTGTGTGATATAAAGTCACTGTTGTGACATAAAGTCATGGTTGTGGGATATAGTCACATTGTGAGATATGAAGTCATCCTGGAAGATTTAAAGTCACACTGGGAGCTATAAAGTCACATTGTGGTATGCAAAGTCACAATGTGGGATATAAAGTCATAATTCCCTTTTTATTTACTCTGAGGCAAGAACAGACTTCTGTATTAACCTTCTAAAGGGTCATTTATAGATAGTAGGTATAGTTGAAGCTCAGCAAAATACATCCCATCCATTTCCCAAATAACCCTGAATTCCACTCATAGATAAGCCATATTGTTCTACATTGAGGTTAAACTGAGAGTTCACCCAGAAGAGACAACACTTGAAAAAGATGACAGAGCTACAGTGCACCGGTCCACACAGCCTGTCCGCTCCCATATGCTGACGCCATAGGTGGGTTGTTTGTGCTGATAGCGGCCTGTTGACCGTTGCCACTTTCACAGCGTGTTGTGCTGTTCCAACCCAAGGCTAGATTACAGACGCTCCGACGTGAAATGACCTCGTCAGACCTATCAAGTTGTCCTTTAAACCAGAAGAGCACATTTTCTCCCGCAATATCATATAATGATTGTACATGAGAATTGGAGAGGGCCTATTTTCATAACAATACAGAAATCCACGGCCTTATGTAAACAATAGCGGAAATTCAAAAGAAATACTCCAGAGCTGAAATACTACAGCACCGAACCTTGAAAAATACCTCCAAATGATGCACAAATAGACCAACTCTTGTTTGTTTTTGAAAAGAACAGTCATGAGTTCTAGTACTAATGCATTAGGGATGCTGATCCAGTTAACCGAAGCAAACATATAGAGTTAGAGATCTGCACAATGAGAGAATACTGAAAACTTTACCCTAAAGTTACAGCTTAATGAGAGACAGACCATTCACTGTAGATTCTTATCTTAATTTAGATGCACAGAAGGGCTGTAGTTCAATAGCGCCTTGTTTGCTATGACCCAACGGTCCATGTAGGTTGAACCAACCCTTTCAGTGACTACAAAGAAGCACACAGCTTGTTTAATGTTTTAAGGCTCTTACCTGATGCACTGGGCTCATTGTAGATGACCAATGTGGCTGGAGTAGGTCTGCGTTTGCGAATCTGAAGAGAAAAAAATATCTATTATACTAATTATACGGCCATTAACAAAAGTACAGTGGTTGTAGTAAAACCCATTTAACTGTGTTAAAATCACTATGATACACATCCCTGAGTGGCTTATTGGTTTAATTTAATACAATGTCCTGCTGGAAAAACCCCAAGCCTAAGCTGGTTCACTGGTTTAAGCAGATCCCCCAGCCCTACCAATAGGAAAATGCCCCAAAACCCCTCTAAAACCAGTTAATAGACCAGCCTGGAGACCAGCAAACCAGCTTAAGCTAGTTAAAGCTAGTTAATTAATTTGTTTAGCAAAGCAGCAACAGTAATATAATAATCTAAGTGAAAATAACAGAATAATACTAATACTAATTGATCTATTTGTGCATAGGGCAGTAATATATAATATGCTTATTTTTTAATAAACAAAAAATATGTATGTATGTATGTGTACCATGTATACCATGTACAATATATATATATATATATATATATATATATCAGAATTTAGCTTGCAGTTGTAGTATTACCATGGTACTTTTTGCTACTTTTGTAAGCGCTAACTGACAATAACAGATGGAACATGGGCGTAAAATGTTCATGCTGACTGATTTACCCCATGTGTCCAGACACCAGCATTTGTTGGGTGATTCACTGGGGTCAATACGATCAATTCCCTGAAGAAGGCTGCTGGGTTTAGATCACTTTTAGCCTCACAACATGCTGCCTCAACACATGTGAAACAGCATGAGCTCACACACAACAATGTCGTCCACCTCCATGCGGTTTGAAATATACCTGAACATCAGAGTCTGTTTTAAATAAGAGATAACCTTCTTGAGCCGTCACTTGACCTATCAAGCCAGTACTGCGTTCTCACAACATCAATGTTTGTTGATCGTGTACATCTGTTATCAAGCCCAGCCAACTCACTAGTTGCACGACCACAAGTTTCTCATGACCTCACTGGATATTGCTGCATTATATGATGCGAATGCTGCTGGTGACACCAAGGTAACATTATATTAAAATGGCAAAAGCTGAGCAAAAACTACAACCTAACTAGAAAAAAGACCTTGGATTGGAGGATTGGAGGTCTCCTTCCTGCAGGGTCAGTACAAATCTGAACTACTAGACTGATTGTGCCAGCACACAAAATCACTGAGCAATGAACCTGCATCAGACCAGGTTCTTAAAAAAATAAATAAAAAAAATGCTCCAAGAAACAAGAGCGAACACTGCCTTTACTGACAGAGAACTTACTCAGCACAAGAGAGACTGCCACTGATTGGACAAGTCGGCATCATCATACTTTCCTGTTATGACATTGCCCCAACATCAAACACTTTTACTGCCGGGCATGAAGCCTCACCGCTGGATCCATCAATGAACAGCTCTTGCACAATACGAATCTATTCAGCTGCATGAATGACAATTTTACAAAGAACAAAAAAAATTTTTTTTTTTACCACCAATTCACACTCTTTGAATTACACCTATCAAAATAGTCAACAAAAACGGTTTTGTACTGAAATTTGACAGCAAATTCTTAATTCCCACTATTTGATCAAGCCATTCCAGTGGTGTGCTTTAAAAAATTACATATTTTCCAAGCACTACAATCTCACCATGTATGACATCATATCATAAAACTGATTTTGGCAGCAATCTGCACAGATCTGATGCTTCAAGACTGCCTCAAGGGAGCCGAAGAGCAATGCAGGCCAGTCTCCATTAGGCACAATGCAATAAAAGAGCTTCTCTCTACTTACATGCTCGGCCGCCTGGGGATCCAACTGGCTCTGGAAGAGTGGAACGGCAAACTGAATTTTCTTAGGGCTGTTGGGCTCCATCCTGAACGAGAGAGCTGACGGAGAGAGAGATGGAGACAAACTGGACCCTACTTATCAGCCCCTGTGATTTCCTCTCCCTCCTGTACGGCCCGCCTTCCTTTACTCCACAGAGAGAGAGAAAGAGAGAGTGAGAGAATGAGCCACACAGACAAACAGCAGAACAAATAGTCAGGCTGTCCTTCCCACATTCGTGTTGTCCCACTCACTTTGCTGTGGTTCTGTGTCCCATAAACCTCAGAGAAGCAGAGATGCCTGCAGGTCTTCTCAGTACGAGTTTTCCGACTGCTCCGGGACACGCTCAGATCTCTCTCTGCTTTGCTGTCTCTCTCGCTCTCTCTCTTTTTCTCTCACTATCATTAGCAAGACTCAGAGCAATGCAATATAAGCCCCCACCGGGACCTGCTGATGCTCCTACATTATTTATGATCCTGATTCAGGATGCTGTCGGCAGTTTTCGCATCACATGGCCGGATTTCTCTGCACGGACACGGGTAAACTGTGAGACAGGAGAATGTTCTGTATAATGCATAACAAGCTCTATCACACTGGCACTTCATTTATTGATTTTTAATAATTCAGGGATTCTTGGAAGGTGGGAATGATTCACTGTCCTGCTAAAATAGCCGTTTTATTTTTAGCCAGAGCGGATGTAGCATAAATCAAGGATTTAAGGCAAAAGTGAAGAATGTTTTTGTGTAGTAATATGTAAAATATTAAATGAAGATTCCAGTACTTTTGATACAATGGATTTTTGTGACATTTACTGGCATCTGGGACTGGCATAGGGAATTTTAAACTTCATTAAATAAAGATTACACTCACAAAGAGCAATATCTAGCTGATATATTTTATATTAATGCCACTTTCTAAGGCAAACATCACTATTGCTATTGGTATTTGAACAAAACAAACTATACATAAAAGGTATATTAAACTTGAGTGCACATGTTGTTCTGTACCATCTGGTCTACAGACATGAATGACAGCTAAAATTATATGGTATATTGAGGTAGATGTGTGCTATTATGTATCTAGACTTACAATTTTTGCATGGCAGATGATAAAACAGGAAATAAATAAATAAATCCCATTGAATATCAGAGACCTGGGAGTGGGATTTTTTTTCGACTTGGGCTATAAGTAACAACAAAACATAGCCTTGGGAACCAACCACAACACCCTTGGTGCCACTGAGTTTTGCACATACAAACCCTCCCTTATAAAATGTTAAAATGTTGTTTTATATATTAATATAAATCCAGGCATGAAATTCATAACTGTAAAACACTATGATATTTCTACTAGGTTTTCCACAACCTTGAAATAAAGCTGACATTAAACATAAATAATAGATGGAAAAACCTAAAACAAAACTTTAAAAACTAGAAAAAAATAGAAATGTTGCCTTTGTAACTAACTGAAAAAATAAGATAAGAACCAACCTTTTGATAATAAAAAGGGTTTTATTACAATAATAAATTGATATTTATTGTTAAAACCAACTTTTACATTTTATTAAAGAAATAATTTGCAATTCAGTTTTAGCTGCATACTGGAGCCTACCATTACAATATGTTCAATACAATTTAACTAACTTTTTTATAATTGAATTTGACCTTTTGGTTATAGTTTTGCAGAGATATCTCCATTCCCCCCTTCAGGTTGTGTTTTAGACAGGCCACAGACTAATGACCAAGCAGGCAGGTGGATCAATAGCAGTTTCTCATTGGAAGATGTCCAGTGACCCGAGCAAGCAGCATAGGTGGTGTCTGTCCTGGGTTACGGTTAGGATCAATACATGGTCACACTTTGAACTATTACGCCACAGTTTACTTTCGTTATCCACAAAAATGCCATTGCTTCTTTTTCAAGGAACTGGAGAAAATTGAGATAGAGATAATATCAAGTTTAAGTGTGTGCCGTATGTGTGTACTTTAGTATTATTTATATATATATTTTTGTGAATATTTTAAACATTTAGAATTGTTATTATATTTGTAGTTTTCATTTTTTATTTTAGTTTTAGTAATTTTGCTATATGCTTTTGTCGTTTTAATTACATTTTTGTTTTTAATATTTCTATTTATCTTTATTTTTTCAGTTCCTCTTCAGGAACTCGAGCTGCGTCGGAGGACGCTTCGGGAACGCCCTTCAGCGTGACCGGCTCTGAACCTCGTGTGTAATCAGACCAATAGATGGGCGAGACGTCACGGGCGGGTGACGTAATGACCAGGAAGCTATAAAAGCACGTGACTTCCTTAACCACCAGATCCAGCGCCCGCTCTCGGGGTTCGGAAGCCCGCGCTGCGGTACTTCCCCCCGGGTAGAGGGCGCGACGCTCTGCCTGTCTTTCTCTGAGGAGATTGATACGTAGGGCGTCGAAGAGCTCGCCAGTTGCACAAACATCAGTTACACAAGCATATTATGCCTGATATTATATTGAGCAGCATCAATGGGGAGCGGAGCTCGCGTAGGGAGAGAGTGCGCCGGGATGGGGTCCGTCTTCTGCTAGTAGCCCCGGTCTGGCCGGGCTGAGTATGGTCTCGGACCTGATTTCTCTCCTCGACCGCCCTCCATGGGAGATTCTCGTCAGGAGAGATCTCCTCTCACAGGCGGAGGGTACGATCATCCACCCCCGCCCGGAGCTGTGGAAGTTGTGGGTGTGGCCCCTGAGGGGGCACAACTCATAGCTTCCGGTCTCTCAACCGAGGTTGTTGAGACCATTCTCCAATCCAGAGCTCCCTCAACGAGGAAACTGTACGCCTTGAAGTGGAAACTTTTCACTTCTTGGTGCGGAGACCGCCAGCTCGACCCAGTTAACTGCCCGGGTGGTACAGTGCTGGAGTTCTTGCAGGTCCGTTTCTCCGCATGGTTGACCCACTCCACCCTGAAGGGCTACGTGGCGGCTATTGCGGCCTACCACGCCCCTCTTGGTGGCCACTCAGTGGGCAAGGACCCCCTGGTT
>NW_015546047.1:966061-1004223 GCF_001515605.1 Sinocyclocheilus anshuiensis | reverse complement strand
ATAGATAATTTATTCCTTGATTTTTAACTGTCACTCTACTCTTCCATAAAAAGACTAGAGCCATAGCTAAATAAATTGTTCCGAAACGGAATGTTAAACTAGATTCAACAAACAGTATATTATAGTCAGGAGTCAGCCTGTGTAACCTGGGGTTAGCCTGAGGAAAAAAAGGGAGTCTAAGAATCCTGAAGAAACAAACTCACATCGGGTCACCCTGTTGACCTCTGGAACAAACAGTACCAAACCACCTGACCTCACTCATGTTTACACCCTGTCCTCACTGCCGCCCATTTAGGTTAAAGCTTGACCTCATGACCCTCATCATCAGGAGCAGGTAATATCATGGAGGAAATTACTGGAGCTTAGTGAACGTCACAGGGTGGAGAAGGCACAAAACAGGCACTGTTTATTACCCACGTCCCAGTGCGTCTGACAGAGCATTATGCAAGATTTAACAGATATGCTTTTATTTCACGCCGAGCGCAATTAATCTAAACAGCAGAGGTTTGTGTCACACAAGCTGTCAAAATCATTGAGGTTTGATGAAAAAGCAAGGTGATGTCATTGGACTGACCAGGTTGTCCTGTCCAAGAGTCCATTTGTGTGTTCAAGTACACACAAGGACAAAAGTACAAGCATGTCCTTGTGTTCATGGGTGTTTCCCTGAAGCAAGAGGCCGAGAGATGAAGAAAAGTGGGATTGAGCGGTCGGGAAACATATCCAGCACCCTCTCTTAGATGTGACGGTGAGTGAAATCCAATAGTGCCTGTAATAAAGTTAATTTTTCCTGACTACTCAGTCTGTCTCCTCTGTAGACGAACACAAAACACCTTTATGCTGCTGTACTGGAGCTGCTCTAACAGTTCGAAATGAAAATCCCACTCAATCGTCGAGTTATTCAACCCATTTCTGTTATATATATCAGTATCCCCCAGGTCTAAAGTAGCCTTTTTATGTTAATGGCCGCCCTCTGAATCCATTCAAGCGTGCCCACAATATCAAACTCACTCTCCTGCCAACCTTCTATCTCAGAGATGTGTTGCCATGGTAACAGTGGGCCGAATTGAGTTATGTATCAAAATAATTTTTCTGACCCACAGGTATTTTCATCGTCATACTTGACTAAACACAGCAGTGGGAGTCTGCCATTAACATTGTTGCCCACATTAAAAATGTTAAGCGCAAAGGACAAGCACGATCAGGACTAAAAAAAGAGCAGTGTTACTGAAAAACGTAGCCTGTATCAGATCAAGCATGATTAAAATACAGGACGGTTCTATTGGGTGCTTAATATTTGGAACCCTTAAAAAAGGTTTTATATAAAATGGCTTTTAAAGGTTCCATCAAAAATTTTCTATATACATATATATACATACACATATACAGTATACATATATACATACACATATACAGTATACATATATATACATATATATATATATATATATATATATATATATGCAAGATATAGAAACTTTTTGGGGTTCCAAACATGGAACGCAGACTACTGTTCAAAGGTTTGTAGGCATGCAGTATGATTTTTTTTTTAAGAAATTAATATTGTTAACCAAAAGTCACAGTAAAAACATTTATAATGTTTTTAAAAATTCTGTTTCAAACAAATGCTGTTCTTTCTATTCATCATAGAATCCTGAAAAATGCAACACAGCTTCTATAAAATATATTAATCAGCACAACTGTTTTCATCATTGATAATAAGAAATGTTTCTTGAGCAGCAAATCAGCATATTAGAATGATTTCTGAAGGGTCATGTGACACTGAAGACTGGAGTAATGATGCTGAAAATTCTAAGTTGCATTCATAGGAATAAATTACATTTTTAAATATATTAAAACAGAAAAGAGTTACTTTGAATTGTAATAATATTTCACAAAATTACATTTTTTTCTGTATTTTTGCAGCCTTGGTGAGAATAAAATACTTCTTTCAAAAACATTTGTTACAAATCTTACCAACCCCAAACTTCTGAAAAGTCAATTATATCATGCTTAATATTTTCCTGGATCAGCATCAAATGTACCCAAGATCAGATAAGAACATAATTAAACATAAGAATTTAAGACATAAGAAAAAAAATATCAACAAATGAAGTTCAACACAAGTGTATGTTTACTTTCTGGAAGCCGAGTTACCTGATCAAACACCGTAAATGGATTCCTGGACTGGGAAAATTTTCAGTCACCTTTCAGATCTTAAATACACACACAGCGTGTAAAACTAATAAAAGATTAAAAACATGCTGTGAATAAATACACTTGATTAAGAAGACTAATGAACTGTTGATGACACAATAATAACAATCATTTGTAAATTTCATTTCAAACTCATTAATAAACCAAAAAGGAAAGCATAATAATAATAATAATAATAAAAAGTAGGCATTGTAAATCCACCCTTCAGACATTTATGGGGCCAGGCATACCAAAGGTTTGTGGAGCACAAATGTGCAGCTCATATTTTTACTGAAGTGCTTACATGAACTCTTCTGTACAAACCTGAATGTTATTACAGCTGTAAAATTGTCTAAATCATCTAGACTACAGGGAATTTGCAGGGTAGAGAGGTAAACATTCCCTTTCTGGTATCCTTTCACATATCGTTAAAAACTTAAACGGTTTTAATAGTTAAAAATTGGGTGTAATTTTACATAGACAAAATTACTAAGCATTTAAAGGAATGGTTACTTGCTGCAGAAGTAATAGTTCTTCCAAAACCTAAAATTTGCTGAAAATGTACTCACCCTCAGGCCATCAAAGATACAGATGCGTTTGTTTCATTATCAAAACAGATTTGGAGAATATTAGCATTACATTAATTGCTCACCAATGAATCCTCTACAGTGAATGGGTGCCGTCAGAATGAAAGTTAAAAAAAGCTGATAAAAACATCACAATAATCCACAAGTGATCTACACAACTCCAGTCCATCAATTAACGCCTTGTGAAGTGAAAAGCTATGTTTTTGAAAGAAACGAATTCATTAACGTCAAACCTTTGTTTCTAGCTAAAATATGAGTCCTCTATCCATAATATCGCTTTCTCCACTGGAAATTTTGTCTCACCTGAATCAGGAGAGAAATATGCACATATTAAGCACCGTTGACGAATGAAATCAGTCCAAAACCTTTCTAAACAAATATGTCAGTGGATTTTTTTTTTATGTGAGAGGACATGGGATGGATGTTTCTGCTGGAGGAAGCATTATTATGGATTATGGATTTTGGCCAGAAGCAACAGTTAAAACGCCTTAATGATGGATTTGTTTCATACAAATATGCAGCTTTTCACTTCTCAAGTTGTTAATTGATGGGCTGGAGTGGTGTGGATTATTGTGATGTTTTTATCAGCTGTTTGGACTCTCATTCTGGCGGCACCCATTCACTGCAGCGGATCCATTTGTGAGCAAGTGATGTAACGTTGAATTTCTCCAAATCTGTTTCAATTATACATAATACGAACACCATCCACCATCTCCAGGAACTCAAACAAAATTATGACTCAGCAAGTGTACAAAATAAATAAATCTTTATTAATGATTTGCATTAAAGATTATCCCTCATGCATCCCAAGCGGAAAGGGAACATGTCCCCTTTGTCGCATAAATCAATTAGTATTACAGTTCATTACAGCTTAGACAAAAAACAAAATACAAAACAACAACTCATTCATACTGAGGAAAATTAAGTCGAACACTTTAAATCCTCATCAGAAGATTTGACAGACTATCCACTGCTGTTTGCAAGAATAAAAATATATTTTATGGGCGTGCTAATGTGTGTGCATATATATATATATATATAAAGAGTATTTAGTGCTTTTTCTTCTCACAGGACAGTATGTTTATGAATGTGCTTTGAAGGCCTAAGTGTCTTAAGTGTCTATACATACAGTATGTGATAGACCATCAACAGGAAATGAAGACAGCGGTGTGCATTTGAGCAGAACAGTAGTTGTGATTGGTCAGTTCAAGTTTGAGAGAAAAAAGTGAAATGTATTGCACAGTTAGTTCCTCACAGAGGCTGAATTAGAAAACAATTCTGATTACAGTAGACATTTTTGTCCTAGACAGACAAAGACACACTCACACAGAAAACTTTAGTCTCCCACAAATCTTTTCAACCACTGCAACCATCCAACAAGACCTGCATCACATAGTTAAATACATCCCAAAAGATTCATTACATTTCAGTAATATGTACCAGACGGATACCACAATAAGCTGCGTGCCCTTGTGGAAGTGGAAGATCTCAACCACTGCAAATGTGGAATCTGGACTCGAATGCATAAGCAGATTCCCTGCAGCTCTAAAGTCCAGAAGCAGTGGAGTCTGGAAGGGCTTCACAGACCGAACCAGAGGGAGGTGCTGGGCCGTTCTCAGTGCAAAGCTTTAACCAGTGTTCGTTTTGACTATTTCACAGGATTTACTTCTTCTTCACCTGCCGAAGGAAACAAAACAGTGATATTGATTGATAAGATTGTTCCAAAACCTAGTGAGCTGCCTGCCTGCTGCCTTCTATTGAGAGTAAAATTACACAGCCCACACAAATAGCGGATAAAATGCTGAATATTTTTTAAGTGACTTTTTTTATTTTTTAACAAGGAATATTACTCATGGATCATGTGACAGTGAAGACTGGAGTAATGGTGCTAAAAACTCAGCTTTGCCATCACAGGAATAAATTACATTTTAAAACATTAAAATAGAAAACCGTCTTTTAAACTGTAGTAATATGTCACAATATTATGTTTTTACTGTTTTGTAATCAAATAAATGCAGCTTTGGTAAGCATAAGAGACTTATTTCAACAAGTTAACGTATACATCTTACATTCAACAGATCAACAGTTCTGTATTGAGCATAATGTGACCAACCTCCATCCTCTGCTATGATGCTTACACAGGGGGCTTCCTGGCCGGGAGAGGAGATCTATGCGGTGACACAGCAGCCAGAAGCTCGTTCACAATCTCCTGCCTGATTTCATGTGCGATACTTTCTTTAATCTGCGGGAGGATGAATAAGAAATTATGTTAGACTGCATTAAAGGCAGGAAATCAAACACTAAATATACGGTAAGACCTAAAATGCAACATAGGGACTCGAATTCAGGCTTTTCATCACGGAATTGAATGTTTATATCTCGCAATTCAGCTTTTTCTTTACAGAATTGAGTGTTTATATCTCGCAATTCAGGCTTTTCTTTACAGAATTGAGTGTTTATATCTCACAATTCAGGCTTTTCTTTACAGAATTGAGTGTTTATATCTCACAATTCAGGCTTTTCTTTACAGAATTGAGTGTTTATATCTCACAATTCAGGCTTTCCTTTACAGAATTGAGTGTTTATATCTGCAATTCAGGCTTTTCTTTACAGAATTGAGTGTTTATATCTCGCAATTCAGGCTTTTCTTTACAGAATTGATTGTTTCTATCTCGCAATTCAGACTTTTCTTCACAGAATTGAGTGTTTATATCTCGCAATTCAGGCTTTTCTTTACAGAATTGAGTGTTTATATCTCGCAATTCAGACTTTTCTTCACAGAATTGAGTGTTTATATCTCCCAATTCAGGCTTTTCTTTACAGAATTGAGTGTTTATATCTCGCAATTCAGGCTTTTCTTTACAGAATTGAGTGTTTATATCTCGCAATTCAGGCTTTTCTTTACAGAATTGAGTGTTTATATCTCGCAATTCAGGCTTTTCTTTACAGAATTGAGTGTTTATATCTCGCAATTCAGCCTTTTCTTTACAGAATTGATTGTTATATCTCACAATTCAGGCTTTTCTGCTCAGTATGGCAAGAGAATATCTCACAATTCTGACTTTTTTCTCAGAATTGTGAGATACAAACTCAGAATTGTAGAAAAAGTCAGAACTGTGAGATAAAAAGTCTTATCTTCTTTAAAAAAATATTTGGTGAAAATAAGACCATACAATTCTGATTGGTCATTTGTGGCATTTAGCTGTCAGATATTTCTTAATATTAGCTGTTGGCAATGCTGTATTTTAGTCCTCTTATCAGGGTAACTGTATTAGTTCTCTCACCTCCTGTATGAGATGTTGCAGGTCACTATTCCCTCCACTTCTACTCCTCCATTCGGTGGGACTGTAGTCCTCTGTCGTCCTGCTCCTGCGACCATCCAGTGACATCTCGTCCTCATCTCTGCTCAACTCCAAGGTAGCAGGTGTCATGCTCTCCTCCATTCTCTCTGGAGAAACGGGCCGAGCAACCTCCATTCCAGGCCGTGGAGGGACAGTGGGTGTGAGATTAATGGTGGCCCGGTAAACGCTGCCTCT
This sequence comes from Sinocyclocheilus anshuiensis, assembly GCF_001515605.1. NCBI lineage: Eukaryota > Metazoa > Chordata > Actinopteri > Cypriniformes > Cyprinidae > Sinocyclocheilus > Sinocyclocheilus anshuiensis. Next base: position 997,907 of record NW_015546047.1, on the reverse strand, counting down.
CTGCAGGGAAGAAGAGCAAGACTCGAGCGTCTGGTTGAGTCTTCCAGGGCTGGATGACCTCGATGAACGGCCTGAACTGGGTGTGACAGCCTCATATCCCAGTTCAGATTGAAGGTACAATTGCTCCTTCAGGAGGTCTGTCACCTGTACATTCACATGCAAGAATTTATAATGGATGAGAGGAAATTGAGAGTAGAATAAGGCATGCAGATGATATCTGATACAGGACCCTGTAACAAGAGAATAATCCACTCACCGGCTCCATGGCCCGCAGTGCAGAAGAATTAGACAGGCTTTCCATGCTGTGACCTCTGTGCATGCCCTGCGAGACACACATCTGTTACTAAAGGTTAAAAAACATCAACAGTACCAATCAAAAGTTTGAAGTCTGTAAAATTGTTATTGTTTTTGAAAGAAGTCTCTTATGCTCTCCAAGGCTGCGTTTACTTACAAAAATATAGTAATAATGTGAAATATTATTACAGTTTAAAATAAATGCTTTTTATTCGAATACATTTTAAAATATATAATTTATTCCTGTGACACAAAGCTGAATTTTCAGCATCATTACTCCAGTCTTTAGTGTCACAAGTTTCTCCAGAAATCATTCTAATATGCTTATTCGCTGCTCAAGAAACATTTCTAGTCAAGAAACTAGAAAAATTATTATCAATGTTGAAAACAGATGTGCAGCTTAATATTTTTGTGAAAACCATGATACATTTGGCTTTCAGGATTCTCTGATTAATAAACAAAAAATCTTTGTGACTTCAAAGTTGTCTTTACTCTTGATAAATTTTAATACATCCCTGCTCAAAATTAATAACTTGATAAAAAAAAGATACCGAAGACCACAAACGTTTAAACTGTACTCTTCACTTGACTAGTTTTCACATTTCAGTCTGCGCTAAGGGTGTGACCAAAATTGTGTATCACACTAACAGTGTAGAACAGTGATAGTTATTTTTGCTGTAAATTTAACTCAACAATGTTTTAGATATTACACAATCACAATGTAATGTCTGTTTATGGTTATTCTAAATATATCAGATTTAGTGAAATTCACACTGGAATTCACATTTAGACTAGTCTGTACTTCCAATCCTGAGAGGTTATAATAAAAATGAGAAATAAATGTTTTGTTCTATTACCTTCTAACAGAAAAATACTTTAGGTTGCATATTAGGTAAAGCAGAATAGGTCTAAGCTATGCCATTACTTCATAATTACAGTTTACAGTTTGGTCAATTGCAGTTACATGCACTGACCATGTGGTGACGGTAGAGGTTGCTGTGCTGTGAGCTGCTGCGCATCTGTTCATTCAGGGAGAGCAGACGATCTTCCAACTGCAGCTCCAACTCTTGTAGCTCCAGCCTGACAGCAGACCGCAGTGCTTGAAGTTGTTCTGCCTCCCGCCTGCAACATCACAAACCCCAATAAAAGATGTAAGGATTCAAGTTTCTCACAGTTCGGTTTTGATCACAGTTTGGTGAACAGGCAGTAAATACTTGACAAGTCGCTATTCGAGGAGGCAATGATCATATGAATTTAAGGTTGATACAGAAAAGCAATATTTTAACACTGTGATCATCCAGTACCAAACTGATGGTCTTTATTTATTTTTCAACATTGAAAACTCATTAGTACGCTGTAAAATTTCCACCTACTTCAACTACTACTTCATTTGGCTCTCATTTAAACTTAAATTATATTAAGTTATTAAGCTGAATTACATATAACTTAATTTTTTGTTAAAGTAATAAGAAAACTGCATTTTTACAGTGTATTTATATTTTGTTCACACATTTTAGGATCATTTGTTTTACGATTGATTTGTTGCTATATCCGTCTTTTTATTGAGTGCTACAGGAAATTAAAAACATAATATTGTAAAAACAGTGAAATATTATTCCAATTAAAAATAGGTGTTTTATATATTTTAATGTTTTAAAATATAATGTATTCCTGTGACGGCACAGCTAAATTTTCAGCATCATTACTCAGCATCAGTCTTCAGTGTCACGTGATTCTCCTTCAGAAATCATTCTGATATGCCGATAAATCATTAGTATTTATGATTTGTTTACACATTTTAGGGTTCTTTGTTTAATGATTACTTTACGGCTATATCCGCCTTTAGGCATGTAGTACAACAGGCAATTAATATAATATTTATATTTTCATTAGACATTATAACCGTTGTGCAAACATATACATAATCTTAAATTGAGTATTCACGGTTTGTTCTTTTTAAGGATTGAGTTTATTATTTTGGTGAATGTAAAAAAAAAAAAAACATTTAACTATTTACGTAACATCATTTATGGTACAAAATAGATTTTGTATTATATTTTTTCTTAATTTCTTTGTGGTCCTCAGACCCCTGATACATGCCACAAAAAGAACAGGTTTTTGGCTTTCTAGACCTTCTAGACCAAAGAGCTTTTGCTCTTTGTGGCTTGTGATTTGGGGACCTATGAGTTCCTCACCTCTCATCTGGATTAAGATGCTGGAAGACCATAGACTGCTGTCTCATGAGAGCCAGCTCCAGATCCATCATCTGAGTCCGGAAGACGTTCAGACTCCTGCGCCGCATCTGGAGCTCCTGCAGCACACAGCAAGTCAGTAGGGACAAAAATAATGAGTTAAAGACTACTCTTGCACAAGCTATATGAGCATCTCAATTTCATTAGAGGCTTCTAGTGACGCAACTCAGGTTTATGAAAAAGAACTAGCATGTGACTGCTTCATCTTTGGGAAATGATGTACCTCATAAAGCGGTTGGACAGAGCGCGGTGTACTGATCCTGTCAATGGGTGTGTCCCCTCCATGCACGGATGAGCTCTGCCAACAAAACCACAGATCGGTTATGGCTTATGAGTCACACAGGAAAAGCATGTCTAAACTGAGCCCAGGATAATGCAGAATGCTGACTCGGCTTATTATTTGCATTTCGGGTGGGATTCGCAAGAAACCGGAACACACTTCCTTGTTCTACTTTATGCAGATATATTACTGTGCAAAACAAAACAGTTATTACAGGTCAGAGGCTTACCAGACATGTATATGTGTGTATCATATGTATAAGTGTATATGGCAGATTGTTTTAATTAATACATTTAAATTCAGCAAGGATGCATTTAATTGATCAAAAGTAACAGTTAAGACATAACATTGATACAAATTATTTCTAATTTCCATTTAAAATCTACAGTATGCTGTTTTTTTTTAATCAAAGAATCTTGACAAAAATATATTTCCACGGATATTAAGCAGCACAACAGTTTTCAACAGAGTGAAATACTATAAACACAAATAAAAAAATCCTTTGATGATTTTCTGTTTTTATTTTGAAATTATTTATTTATTTATAAATAATATATAAGAATAAATGTAATTGTATTTATGTAATAACAGCATTATTATTATTATTATTATCATCACTATTATTATTATTATTATTATTAATAATAATAAAATACAACAAAAAATGCTGATTTTGATTATCACGATTACCAAACAGTGTTGCAGCTAGTATCTATTTGAATAATATTATATTAAAATCAATACTAGTTGCAACACTGCTTGGTAATCATAAACATCTCAATTCCACTTCACTAGCAACATTCCTTAAGAAGTTCTTTCTCGTCTCGACTTGTTTGGGACACATCCCACTCTATGTTTCCAATCACTGTTATGTGTAAATAACAAAACAGTTCAGCCCATGCAAATATATCTTCTGTGTTATAGCAAAAACTAGCGAACCTATTTCTACCGTCAAATAGTGTATACTGTCATTCCACTTTGCTTTAATCACAAACAATTACTAATAAGAGCATGGCAGGCACAGCCTCATTAATAACCACATTTACCACAGGTTAAGATTGTTTAGAGAGTCATGAAATCAGGTCATGTAATACGTATACAAAGAATTTTGGCAGTTCTTACCTGACCAAGATTCTGCATTGTCCCACGAATGTCATGCAGGACCCTCCTGAGCTGCATCTCTGTGCTGCCCATCGCAGGTACGGGGGCAGGAGGCATCTCAAAAGAGCAAGGGAAGGGGGGAGATGGATAGTATGGATGACTGTATGGGGCGCCAGGGTGATGAGGAGAACCGTTGTAGCCCAGAGTGTAGGGGGCGCTGTGGGATTGCGCGACAGAGACGTGAGGCTGATACGGGCTGCCGTGCATGTTCAACGAGGGGCCGTAGGGAGCTCCCTGAGGAATGTGATAAGGTGAGTAGAATGGGCTGTAAGGAGCACTGTGAGGATGAGCATAATGCATATTGTGCTGGGGTGTAAATGGTGCCCCCTGTGCTGGAGTAAATGTATTGCTCTGAAGAGGTTGAGGATAAGGTGAGCTCTGTGGTTGTGGGAAGGGATTGTGGTGGGGAAGTCTGGTAGGGTACGAGGAGTTGTAGGCCACTCCTTGATGTGGAGAGTAGAAGGACCCATGAGGAGGAGGGTGGCCCGGACCTGTAAATTGACTAAGGTTTGGGACGCTACATGTGCTCCAGTTTGGACCTTCTCCCAAGGGCCTCTGAAGCCAGTCTGCAGGGACGCTATAAAGCGAGCTGGAAGAGCGAGTCAGATGCTGGGGTACGTTGAGAAGGTGTGGTGGTGTTCCCCTGCCCGTCTTTAAACCACCTGCTGGAGCAGAATTTAAGAGAGTTGATTGGCCACCAGCATGATCTACTTCATCTTCTTCCATAATGGAATCCACTTCTTCTCGGTCACTGCGATTCTCTTCGTCGTAGCGGTACGAGTATGAGGGTGGGGTACAGTGCTTGACCGAACCCTTTCCGAGTTGGATTCGCATGGAGGTGACCACTCGAGCTGGGCTGAGCTGAGATGTTGGGAGGGAGCTAGATCTCCTTAAAGGATTTCTCTCCAAGCTTTCCCTTAGCAAGTTCCTGTCCCTCACCCATACTCGGCCGGGACGTTCCTCGTCCATAGAGGATGACCTCTGATGGGCTGTTTGGAGGGCCATTTGTCTTCTTTGAGTCGTAGGGTTGCATTGCTTAAGATCTGAAGACTCTGGAAGATCTGAAGACTCTGGTTCAGAGGATGGACGTAAATCCTCAGAGAAGTCTAGATCTATGCCTAAACCAGGCTGGGATATGTTGCCTTCATGAGCTACATCCAAGATGGAATCTGTTGCAGGATCTACCGTTGTACTCAAATCTACTTCTGGAGAGTCTGTGGTGGGTTTTTGCGCTGTGGTGAAATTGGATTCAACTATGGAAGTCCTATCAGAGTCAGGAGAAAGAAGCGGTTCATTGGTGCTAATATTGTCAGAGTCTGAATTGGGAATCTGGAGGCTGCTGATCTCAGGGACTTCTCGGTTGGCTCCACTCTGGCTAAATGTCCCTTTGTTGGACTGAGGATGGGCTTCCTCACCCTGCAACCTCTCAAAGTTGGGGTACTCCAATGCTGTGGGTGTTCTGACTTCTCCTGCATGTGATGTCACTGTGGTTTCGCTGTCACAACTATCTGAGCTTTCTTGTACCTAAGAAAATTCAAGAGAGAAGTTTCACTTCCATTATCCAATGAAGGACTGGTTCTTAGAAACGTTGATGTTGAAAGAACCCAGCAATTTATTTTTGTCCTCGTTTATGTTTTGTAAATTCCCCTATGAACACATATGCCACAATTTTAAGTTCTGGTACATCTTAATTCATCATTTCAAGAAAATTTTTTAAGATTTAGAGGGAGATACCAAGATTTCAGAGATACCAAATGCTGGGTTAGACCATGACAACGTCCACTACTTACAACATATTCATATTCCTATGAAAAATGAGATATTCCTATGTAACTTATTTAAGTCAATATTCTCATGGTTTGTATTATTAGTAGCCAGAAAGCATGTTCATAAATTACTAGACAATATTAATGAGATTGGGAACATCCATTTTTAATAAAATGTAGTTTAAACCAATAAGTATAATAAACATCTGCATTTTATCTATAATATCTTTTATAACATAGCTAAGTGCAAATTTGGTTTATTTACATTTAATGGAATTTGAGATTTCTGTGGCAAATATATTCAGAAAAACACACTTTATTACATTTCATTTAAATGGAGGCACTGCTAATTTATTTTATTATTATTCATATAATTTGTATTTGACAAAATATAGTTATATAAATAATAAATAAATAATTATTAAATAATTAAAAATACTCATTTTTAAAATAATAATAACAATAATAATTTTCCTATTGTAAAATATTTTTAAAAAATATATAAAACTTTTAAATTATATTAAGTTTTCAAAATTTTTGATATCAGTGCAAGTTAAATTCAAACAAATGTTTTTTTTTTTTACTGGGTTCGAGGAGAATGACAATTTTTGTATTCATAGGCTGTATAGAGCCCAGATGGTTATGCCCACACTCACGTACCTTCAGGTGATTAACCAAACCGTCTGTGATTGGGTCCTCTGCAAACCCGCTGCTGTCAGACTGCTGGCTGGCAGTCCTCAATAACCTCTCTATAGGGAGACACAACGTGAGCACCAAAACTGAGTGTGACTGACTGATTTCCCAGCAGTCAAAGACTTCTCAAAATTCAAGCCAGTTATTATAATTCATGCTTATGAGTTTTAAGGCTTATATCTAATTATTTAGGTTCAGTCTGCCACCTATTTTTGTTTTCCTATCACTGTTTTAGTGTAATTCCATAACCTACTTTGAGGAATGTTTGAATACAAATAAAGCTTTGTGGTAGCACAATGTTGCTTAAGACAGAACATAATTATGGCTCAAATATTTTATGTTGAAATCTTCATAATGACACACATGCTATTGATAAAACTTAACTTGAAGCCAGAATTCTTCTACATACTTGAATAGTGAACAGCTACTGAATTCTACCACACGAGGGCAGACTTGATCCATACTTTATCTAAAACACATATTAAAATCTCCTTCAGCTCTTTAGGGCGCTGGGCCGTAAGGCAGTGTGATAAAACACATCACAGTTATGTCTAGTGTTTAAATAAGACATGTCTTCCTCTGCATTCTTGGAAAAAGTGTCTGTGTTTTTCTTTAGGGAAAGACAACCGGATTTGATCACACGGCCGTTGCGTTCTCAAGAGGAATGAGTCTGAAAGCATTTTTTTCTTAACTCAATCAACAACAAAAAAACAAGCCTAATATAGCAATCCAATTCTCACAGATGTTGTAAACAATACCATAGCCAAACTAACACAACCTGTTGCTAAGAAGTCTCTTTTACATGATATTTGTTTTGATTCAAAATGGCATATAGCTTTTGACACAAATACACATTCGGTTTCCTGGTAGTGTGACTGATAACCGCAGTCCGTCCACACTTACTGCTGCCAGCTCGAGAGATGCCACCAGGACCAGGAAGAGCTTCATCCTCATTACTCTGCAACTGCAAAGAAATCGATCATTACCAGTCTGACTTGACACTTGAACATTACACCAGTTTTAGATACTCAAATTATGCAACTCATGAGCCACCGTTAGAAAATGCAGTATGACCAGAGGCCAGCATATAAAATGACCTGATAAAAGTACTGGGTTTTTGGACAAACAGACAGATAGTCACACCCCAAACTCACACTATAGGTCGAGCCAGTGTTACTATATCATACCGTGTCGGGATGCTCAAACAAATAGAGCTATAAGAGACAAAGTTACAGTGTAACAAGTGGTTTATTTGTAATTGTCTTAGCTTTTTAAAGGGATAACTCAACCAAAAATTAAAAGTGTCATTATTTACTCACCCTCATGTTGGTCCAAACCTATATGACTTACTGACTTGCGTCTGCAGAGCACTAAAAAATACTTGGAGTATACTGTACACTGACTTTAATTACATGTGCAAAAACAAGACATTTATCAAAATATCATCTTTTGTGCTCCACTGAGCACAAGAAAGTCTTTTTTTAAAAAAGATTGCATGGTTTCAAAACCATGCAATGTTTCCTGCTAAAAAAAAATCCTGTATAAAAAAATATTACTAATAAATAAATAAGCAGTACCAATATTAATTGCACACTGATATTAAAAATGATATTTATTATTACTATTGTTATTTTCTAATAATAGTAAATTACAATTATTATTTTTGACTATTCAATTCTTATCATATATAATAATATAATATATGCTTCCTGCTAATAAAATACTGTATTAAAAAATACTACTAATAAATGAATAAATAAGCAGCACCAATATTGATATACAAAATTTTTTATATAATATAATATAAGAGTAGTATAGGGCTTAAAAAAAACTCTGATAATATTTTTATTGAAACAGTCGAATCGCATCACAAATCAGACTGAAATGTGTGCAGGAGTCATCTTTCTGAATCATGGGCAGAATCAGCTCAGATGATTCACTTGCTCAACTAAAGTGCATAATATAATATCAAACTCAAAATGAGTAAAGAACTTTTACTTTTATGTTGAAAGCAATGCTAAATAACAGAAAATGATAGGAGGAAATATTTTATCGTCAAAAACTGCACACGTCAGCTTTAAATGTAAGTTTTGGAGGCCATGGTGTTGGCCATTGATAAACTTGCGGCACGCCGGACTTGAGTATCACTGATGAACATTGTTTGCTATCAGGATCCAGTAGCATGCTTTAACATTATCAAAGGCAAAACCATAATCCCCAGAACATCCTCCAGGCGCTCCATGTACCCTACTTATTTTTAGCTTGGAGTGTCATGACCCTCTGCTGTTTTTACAACAAAAAAAACGTTAGGAGAAGCTTGGAGATGATTGTCAGCGTGAGAACTGGACAAGGAAAAGCAGGGAGGATTGTTTTGTTAAAGTGGAAGCAAGAGAGAACCGTACCTCCTCCATTTCAAACGAGTCTCTGGGCTGGCTGAGTAGGTGGGCTATGTGTGGGTTGGGCAACAGGTTGGATGGTTCTTTATCTAGGGTGGAAGTGATGGTGTCCTGGCGCTCAAGTATCTTGAAGTCACTCTCGTCGGACACCCGACTGATGCTCACCTGGACAGGGGAAAGTGGCACGTCTTTATCCAGAGCTGGTGTCTCAGTGGAGTGGTCACCATTCATTAACGAGTCCTTGGGCAAAGGTTCTGGGACGTCTCCGTTGACTGAAGCCTCTGAGATACTTTGCTGGGCCTCTTCGGTCACTGTGGCCAGAGATGAATCTTTTTTCCTAAAGCCTTTCTGCTGTAGTTTGTGCTCGGTATCCATCAGTCCGGCCCGTACGTCAGAGTTTGCACCTTCTGTGTTGTCAGCGTCAGACGCTGAAAGCTGTTTGGCTGCTCCTTCCATGGCAGAGGCCAGCAGGTTCTGTTTCGTAATGTTCCGTTTTAGGATCTTGGCTGCATTTAGAGCGGAATTATTCCTTTTTAATGGAGAGGGGGTTTTAGTCTCTGTGTCGCCGCTGCCGATTCTCTCCATGGGTCTTCCAGACACTTGGGAGTAGATCTCAGAGAAGACGTTTGCCACCGTGGCCAGAACTTCTGTTTGACGGAACCGACCTACAGAAAAAGAAGGAGAGCTTTAGAATAGACAATCTCCTGCCTGTTTCCAACGGCAACTTTTATTTACTCAAGAAAAAAAGAGAAAAATTTAAGAAATGAAAACAGAAACAATAGAAAACACTAGAGAAACGGTCAACTTTAAGCAGTGTTTCCTGCAATTGCTACGGCAATTTAAAAAAAGTAATATTTAAAAAACTTAAAGTAATAAAAAATATTAATTGTACATGAATATACAAAAATTATAATAATAACAATAACACAATTGTTATTAGGCTATACAATTATTATATATTATTTTATTGTATTATATTGTTGTTTTTGTTAATATTGTAATATAATATATTGTAAACATTATGTATTTTAGGGCTTTAAACAAATAATAATATATTATTAATATAACAATATTATAAAATATATAATTGTTGTTGTTAATATTGTATTTTTTTCATATTAATACTCAATAAATAATAGATTGCATATAATATACTATAATGTACTGTAATATAATATACTATAATATAATATAAATATTCTAAATTGTATAGAGCTTCAACAAATAAATGAACAAACAAACGAATGAATGATAACTGACAAATAAAATAATTTCTGAAATGGATTAACTGCATTTCAAATTAGACTGCTCAAATTCATTTGCTCACCAAAACCGCAGGTAATCCTGTCAGATTCAAAAAGAGTCGAGAACCGTTTCGGTTTAAGGTCTGGTCATATATACCGTTGCTCTACAAAATCTGGCGAACAAAATCGAGTCATTCCAATCAGAATCCGTGCGATCTGGAAAATTCAAAAATTTCAGGGCTTCCCGTTGCAAAAACGAGATCCTGTACAAAACAGGAACAAGTGACTTGATGGTCTTTATCAACATCAAGCTCGTCATTTGTTCTGGCAGACATAAAGGAAAAGGATTTGACAATACTGCAGGCATGTAATGGAATGATAACAAGTGATAACAAGCCAGTGATGTGTGCTGCTCAGATATCAATAGTCTTCATTTATCTCCTGCAATGCAGCCAGGCTGTCTGAGTCAGCATTCAGGAACGGCTTGCAGGACATGTGCCAGAAAAAGAAAAGAGGAACAGAGAGCGTGGCTTTCTGTGAGAGAGGGACAAGCACGTCCAATTCGAGATCACCGACTTTGTGGAGGAAGAAGCACGACTTATGTAAGAAAAGTCAACAAGACATGGGAGAACAAATCCACAGAACACCTCACTGTAATGTGAATAAACATTCACATATACTTCTTGGTCGGAATGCCCGCCTAGTGGGTTGGTTTTGTCTTAAGTGAATATAAACAAGTGACAGTAAAAAAAAAAAAAAAAGTCTCAAAACATCTGCAGTAGTAACCTAACAGACTTGTTGCTGTTAGTAATATTATTTGTTCGGTTACACTTTAATTTAAGGTTTCCTTATTACAGTGTAATTATACATTTAAGAACCGAGTAATATTAATTAACTACATGTACTTTACTATATGGTTAGGGTTAGGATTAGGGTTACTTGCATGCAATTGCATAATTTATTGTTATTATAATAGTAAGTACATGTAACGTGTAACAACAACACCTTAAAATAAAGTGTTACCATTTGTTCTATTGCTCGTAATTTGTTTCCTTGTTCATTATTTTATCATTTACTTAAATAATTGCTTTATTGTAATTACTTGTAATTTGTAACTTGTAATTACTAAATAACCATTTCTTAAATAATTGCTGTAATAATTACTTACTGTAAATAATTGCTGTAATTACTAATACAGTGCCGTGAAAAGGTTTTTGCCCCTTCCTGTTTTTAAAAGTTTTTGCATATTTGTCACACTTAAAAGATTCAGATCATAGGTTTGGACAGCTTTTTTCCCTTAATAAATGAAATCATAATTTCAAAACTGCAGTTTGTATTTACTCAGGTTATCTTTGTGTAATATTAAAATTTGTTTGATGATCTGAATCTTTTAAGTGTGACAAATATGCAAACAATTAAAAAAACAGGAAGGGGGCAAAAACTTTTTCACACCACTTTATAATGTACTATGTAATAAGTACTTGTATCAATAACATTAATATTTATTTAAATTAATTTACATGAGTGACAAATTGTTTGTTAATATATTTATTCATATTTTAAGGTAAAGTTAGCCATTTTATGAACAAAATAATAAACAGTGAATAACTACATTCAAAAAGCTATACACACATATACATATAAATGTATGTATTAGTTTATTAGATTTTATTTTTCTATATTTTCTGTTTTCACTTTAATTTTAGGTTTAGCAATTTTGTTGCGTTTTGTCATTTTATTTGTTTTTTTGTGTTCTTTGTCTATATAGTTATAGTTTATTAATTTGTATTCATTAGTTTTAGTTTTTCAATTACTACCTGAAGTTAAACAAAATGAAAATAATAAATGTTACCTTGGACACTAGCTGGAATAAAAATAGTTTAAGTTTTTTTTTCTATTTTATTTCATTCGGGTTTTTTTTTCTTTGAAATTATGAAAACTTTTTTTTTTAAAGGGGTCATATGATGCGATTTCAATTTTTCCTTTCTGTTTGGAGTGTTACAAGCTCTTGGTGCATAAAGAAGATCTGTAAAGTTCTCCGGCCGTTCCTCACTCTAGCCCCCGGTCTCTGCTCACTCTAGGCCACCGTGTGTGACGCTGTTTTGTTGTGAAAGCGAAACTACTTTGTTTGGCCTTCCAAAAGAGGACACGACTAGAAATCAGTGGTTAAGTTGTATTTACAACACTGTTCCAGAACAGTTTAACCCAAATATTCAGATGTGTGCAGCACATTTTATGGAGGACTGTTTCCTGATCCTGGGAGAGTAGACTACAATGCTGGCTGTTCTGACTCAGAGACTGTAAGTATAGTTTTTATATTTTATATTTTTTATATTTAAAGCGAGTTTTTTGGGCAGTGTAGAGTAGGGCTTGTTGTTTGTCATTTCTCCGATCACAAATGCAGACATGGTTTTATGTTTACGCGGCGCGATTCAACACGTAAAAAGACAGTATAAGTCATTATAATCCGTAATTATGTTCCAACTGGATGCAACAAATGCTTTGTTTATAATGGGTTTTAATGTTTTTGTCTCGTCGCTCCGGGCCGGGACAAGGCATCACAGTATGGTAAGGGGCATAACATTTCCATCACACGCTTGAGGTATTCGGCCAATCACAACGCACTGGATAGCTGGCCAATCAGAGCACACCTCGCTTTTCAGACCGATGAGCTTTGTAAAAATCTACGCGTTTCAGAAAGGTGGGGCATAGAGGAGAAACAATAATGTACAGTATGTGGAAAATAATGTGTTTTTTTTAACCTTAAACCGCATAAACACATTTCATTATACCAAATACACAAAATAATGTTCTTTTTTAGCAACATCATATGACCCCTTTAATGGTTTTAACTTCAGTTAACTATAATAACATACATATACATACATATAAATAAAAATACAAAGACAGACAGAGACTTTAATATTAATGATATTAAAATTGAAATTTTGGCCCAATAGTTCAAAGCCAGGCTAGCTAAAGTCAGCCAAATGCGCACAAGCTCTTACTAAAACTAAGCTGCAAAACAATCCTGAAGCCAAAAGCAGTGCACTCACAATCAAACAGGCAAACAAAACCAGGCCTTATTACAGACTTCACACATCCCTACCCTCACCCAGGTTCTTCCTGTTCCGCTGCTTTGTCTTGGCTCAGTGAGAATTATGCAAATGTAGGCCAATGCACAAGCTGGCACAGAGCTGGCACACAGGCCGAATCCTGATGTGAGCGGATGGCTGAATCAGCTCTGCTGTGCCACAGCCTGCTTGACACTTTCTCTCTCTGCTGCCGTCTGTCTCTCCCTCTCGTTTCTGTGCCCATGGAGGACAATGGCTTCGCTGTGCTCTACTTCTATAGAGCGGAGTCTGTACAGCACTCGTTGTTGATCAGCGAGTGTTGGAAGGCTCAGAGCTCAGCGTTTGCTTGAAGATATATAGTTACTGAAAAATGAGCACAAAGCTTTCTGCAATGTGATCTTAAAATCAAACACACTTCTCCTTTAGGCACCACAACTTCCCTCAACTCTTGCCTGGCTGTCTTTGTCTTTCTTCTTTATGGTTAGATACATGCATCCAGTAGCGTAAGACTGTCTAGTGAGAAGTGCTGTTCTCCAAGATCGCTCCGACTCCACGTTAACAAGCAATAATGCAATTAAGGATGAAGTGTAATTAAAATTATGGCTGATACCGATATTTAGATAAATATTTTCATGTAATGGCTGACAATAAAAATTCTACACTATTTTATCAAAATGTAGCATTTAAAATAAGTGTTTTAATTGTAATACAAGTGAATTTGTATGATTATCTTACAATCTACAGTATAAAAACAGTGGTTTTACAATTTGAGATTCGCACTGTTAAATGTTTATTTAAATTAATTTATATTAGTGGGACATTCTGTTATAGTAGTATTTTAATATTTATATTTAAAAGGTAAAGTGTCCAATTTTCTGCACCACAAGCAGCATTAAATTGAAGTGTAATCTGTTAAAGTACATAAAATAATAAAAATTTACTAATAATAAATAGTTAGTTATTATTTTGAATTAGACTTTACATTTTTAAAGTCTGAGTAGTTTTGATGTTTTTGTAATTTTTTTTTTATATCTATGAAGTTATTAATTTTAATTTATTCGTTTAATTTTACTAATATTTGGTACTATATAATACTATAATACTTCATGCTAGTTAAAACATTTTTAATATTTAAATATTTATTAAACTATTAACATTTTTGAAGATTAACTAAGTTAACATGCACAATTAAATAATTGATGATAATAACAATAAAGAAAACATTTGTAATACCAGTAATTAATACCAATGGAAAATGTATATATCATTCATCACTAAAATTGATTGCATGTCACAAATATGCATTTAATTAAACAACACTAATAGAATAGAAGCAAACAAAATACAATAAAGATTTGTGAAATATTACAGAGATTATGAAAAATGATTCAGAAATACGTAGTAGATCGGTAAATGTGCAAATTTTGCTTTCAAATATGAGCAGGGAGTGAGCGAGGAGCGGGAAATAGAAAACCCGGAGTGGAGTTATTGGAGAATGTTTTGCATGTGGGCCAAAAAGGAAAGTAATTTTGAAAGGTAGACAAACGTATTAACTTATTTTGATAAAAGATTTCTATGACAAACATTTTTTATTTGGAATAACGCGTACAATAAGACCGTGCATTAAGAAAGTAAACAGTCAATTTTGACTTTGTGTTAACTTAAAAGTTGTCCAGTTGCCTGGCTACAATGTTTTTTCTTCACACCATGGCTAACGAAACGAAACTATGATTATTTCTCAAATAAAAAAGCGGGGGACAAACATAGAAATGACTAAATGCTGTAAATGCTACACCCCTTCTTGCAACATTTAATATTTCCTTTCATGCTTCCATGATTTTGAACGTGCACAGGCACGGTGGTGTAAACCACGGGGGCTGAAGTACTATCAGATGCCATGGATTGTGTTGACAACACGGTCTACATACTTGTCAGGGCGTAGTTTGGGTTCTCCAGCTCCATGCGCTGAATCTGGGCTCCCAGGTAAACTTTGATGTCGATGCCCTTGGCGCTAGAAGAGGAGTTGAAGAAACGAGAAGGGATTTTTGAGGCGATGTCGGGCTCCTCACGCCCGAAGCCGAGGTTGTACAAGATCTCCTCTGGATCCTCCTCATACAGGTCCAGAAGTTCTGACACGCTGCAGGGAAAACAACAACTATTAAAGACACACACCTTCATCTACATGCAAACAGACAATCGATGTTTGTCCAAGCAATTCTTTACAGATCTTCAAAAAAACTTTACTATGTGACCTTTCACAGATTACATTTTAAATGTAAAAAGAAAAAAGAAAAAAGAAAAAAGAAAAAAGAAAAAAAAAAAAGAGTACTCAAAAGTCTGCTAATATTTATATTAATATTTTGATATTAATATCGATTGATATTAATTGAAAAGGTAAAGGGTTCACTTTTCTGCACCATTAACAGTATCAAAAAGAATTACAATCTTTGAATATAAAATAAAACAAAACTAAGTAATCAAGTTACAGATCAAGGCCGCAAAAAACACTTAAGCCACACTTAAAAATGTGTCAATTGCTTATTCAACAAAATATCAAACAAAATGATTTAAAGAAATATAGGCAAAAGAATGTTATGTTTGAAATGATAAATCATAAATTAGAGCAAAAAGTGAAAAGAAAAAAAAAAGAAAATCAAAAATGGCTCAGAAATGTGAAGTTTTGAGAAGACCTCTAGCAATGTTTGTTTGCAGATGCCACTTGGTAATATATTATTTGTATTATTATTTTACAATATTTAATTATAATTGGTAGTATCCAGCTAACCGATATTTGCATCAGTTTTCATAAAAATATCTAGAGTGTAGTATACAACCCTCTACATTGCGAGTAAATCACTTGCATATGCGACTAAATCTTCACTCTGGGCGACTAAATGATGTCTAATATTAGCCAATGGCTAATAAATTCTCAGATTTTATATAATATAATAATTATAAGTAATATTAATACATATAATACATTAATACATATAATTACCTTATATACTTAAATCGATTTACTTGTATGGCTAAAATGATTATAAAATATATCACATTCAGACTCCTTGCCCAATCACTGGTTCAGTTGTTGCTGTTTTACACGCCTAGAGATTTTGCATGTGTTAATGACCATAGAACATCATTCTTGTAAAGTACCTGGACACGGTGGTGCTGCTCTTTCCAGAGCCTGTGGAGTTCATACTTCTGCCTTTCTGCTTGAACTGGCACCTTTTGGCCTTGGCTGCGATTTCATAGCTGAGGAAAGAAGACAGTGACCCGCCTGTGACCAGACCAAAGCAGAAAGAAATGCGAACATTTTTGAAGGCCTACTTACCCATTGGCCGCTGGTTTTGCGCTGCTGTTCTGGAGGTGATTGGCTGTAGAGACGAGAGAGAAAGAGAAGCTTAACTGTGCTGGATTCCTGCCTAATTTGATACCAAATTCCCTTGAACCCACCTGTCAACCTTTGACACAACAAGTGCAATTACCAAAAGCCCTGGCTGCCATTTTAGCATAGTGGGAGTTGTCAGAAAGTCCTTACGAAAGAGCCTTATTCGACATTGTGATGATGTTAATTTCCAAAAGTGATTTATTCAGCGGAGAATCATCCACTCCGGATGACAATCCACATTGTGGAACGTTTTCCTCAGCACTTAGCACACAATGACAGAATTATATGAGCACACATCCTAACCTGCCAAACGATTCGTGTTACAAATCACATTAGACACCAGACTTTAGTTCACTAAGGAGGACAGGATAGAACAGAGAGACGCAGAGGACATTAGCCAGAGCTTTTCTGGCCTGAAACGTCCTGGCTTACATGTACTCATCCATCAGCCTCAGGTAAAAATGCTTAACCTTAAATTTCCACAGAAATTCTCACAACTGGTGCTGCCTGATTCCTGTGCTCTTGTCAATAAGAGTGAATAGAGTCATTCAGTGGAACTAGTCTGGACTCGTTTCTTCACATACAGACACACTGAAGGGTGAAATCTGCTCGACTACAATAACACAATAGCTTGTGGAGCTACAGTTGTGTAACTGTAAAAATACACCCACACATATAATATAATTTACCAAGAAAAAAAGACAGTATAGTAGAGGTCCAATTATACAAGCAAATACCACAAGCACTTTTAACAATAATAATATTTTTAAATGTTACTGACGCAAAGTTATAATTATTGTTTAAATTATTTGGTAACTTTATTTTTTTTAAGTTGCACAGATAGAGTCCAAAATGAAACACTTAGTATTAAATGTGAAAAAATGTCTCTGACAAGTAAAAAAAAAAAAAATACACAGTATTACCCAGGAAGCATAGCTTGATATATATTTCATATGTTTAATATGTTATTTACTATGTTTTTATGATTATATATATATATATATATATATATATATAATTTTTATTTTAATATATTTAAATACATAATATATTTATTTATTTATTTGTTTTAAACCATTCTCTTTATTACATTTTTCCTTAGTGGACATCATGTACAATATTAATCTAACAAATTCATTTATTTTTTAAACAAAAATTCTGCAAATACTTTTAGATAAATAAATAACAATTTAATGGGTGATAATAAATATTTATGACTGGAAAATTTTCCATTTTGGACCCTGATCATGCAACAAAAAAAGGTGTAAAACAAAAATCCACTCCCTAATCAAACATTGTGCATCAGCATAAAATAATTCCTGATTGCAAATAATTGTCAGCTAACAACAGACATCTGTTACATTTCTGACATTGAGACCTTGTGGAATAAAAAGTGAGAAGTCACTTTTATTATTAAAGCGTTCCACACCCGCTAACACATGGGCCATTGGGTGCAAACCATGAAACCAGAGATAAGTTATCTGATGTGCCAAGACCAGTCTTTTAGCCTGAGTATCACATGCAAGTGTGTGCATGTCGCCCTGTGTCCTTGTGCAAACTCAAAACAGCACATAATCCAAAGAGAAAGCAAAGACTCATCAGCACAAAAATCGACAAATGATATACTACGTTAACAACAAAACAAAACAATGCCAGCAGTCATTCTTGTTTGTCGGTCGGTTTATTAACCTCAAAAAAGCTATGTGGAATACTTGAAATTCTTTGTCAGATTCCTCACAAAGGAGCACACTTGAGAGCAATTACGTCCAATTGAGGGAGAACGTGGAGAGTACTTACCCTCAGCTCCCAGGGACAGGTCATCTTCAAAGCTACAGCCATTCTTTAATGGTCCTAAAAAAAAAGCAAAGAGAACAGCTTTCAGAGAGCAAACACTTTGCACTGACCCATCGTGCAGAACAAGTGATCATTTCCCATTCTCTTCCCCCATAAAAAAACACTCCAACGCATCCGAGTAGCACTTCAAAGCCTGAATGTGGCTTTAGCTCGCACGCACAGAGGTTAACGGTAAATATTTACTCTTAAGTGCAATTGCCTTACCTAAGTAGTTATCCGAAATAATGCCAATGCAGTTTTGAATGACCTGATCCATAACACATTATCCTGCTCTTGGATTCTGTCCTGAGGAAACGTTTGTCTAATCAGGCACTTCTTTGCCTGGAGTGTGTGGGGGTCTGCTATTGGCCCCAAAGCAGTGTGCGTGCTGTGTGTGTGTGCCAGTGAATGTGCATGCGCTGTAGTGCATTGTGAGAGACCTTGCTCCAAAGTTCACAAGGAGTGGTAGAGAAAAGAGTCAGCAGGCAGTTGGGTAACTTTTTGCAGTACAACCTACTTCAGACTAACATAGAAAACTTCTGTAAATGCAGATAAACGCAGCAATTTCGTCTGAAGAAGATGATAGACTCACCTCTGGACGGACTGCCGCTTTGTTCGTCCAAAGAGGCCCCGAGAGGAGTCCTGTTGAAAAATCAATAACACGTCATATCCTTTTTCTGCTCGCCAAATCTCTCCCTAAAAAATGTCACTCGAGCAGAAACACACACAAACCCCCTTCCCTCTCTTGAAGTGTTATTTTCCTTTAGCAAAGCTCTGACACAGATTCTCTTGGCATGAACTTGTCGTCTCGACACTTACAAAACGCTGCCTTCGAAGTCTCCTGCCACTTTCATCCAGACACCTGGAGATCCGAACGGCGTAAGAAAAAAAACACACCACGTAAAATGAGGCTAAGAATAGCTCGCGCTCTGCCGCGCGCTGGCCATGTTTCACAACACCAGCGGCAGCAGCACCACCGAAGTCTCTCTAGCTCCGGATATCCAGCAAACTCTCGGCAATAGAGACACTTACATTTCCTGTCAGGCTGTAGGAGGATGTCTGTCTCCTCTGTGTGTGTTTAATGATAATGAGCAGGAATTGGGAATAGGACGAGCACGAGGTATTTTTATTGACCTAGTGTGTGGCGTTGATGCTCAAACATGCTGCATCTGGGTTCAACGGGGGAATTTACACTAGGAGCATTTGATTAAATCAACTGTGAAGGAAGAGATCAGCCAAAAAATTTATTTTGGCATTATTTACTCTAATCCCATCAAAAAATGGTTATTTACATTTAATAACAGGAATTTTTTTCATTAGAACACAAAATGAGTTTGTTTTTTTTTTTAGTAAAAGTTTTATTTCTTTGAGTGTGTGTGTGTGTGTGTGTGTATATATATATATATATATATATATATATATTAGTGCTGTCAAACAATTAATCCCAATTAATCGCATTCAAAATAAAAGTTATGTAAAAACATCTAAATATTTTCAAAATATATACTGTATGTGTGTGTATTTATATATGCATAATAAATATACACAGTTCACCCACATATATTATGTAAACAAAAACTTTTATTTTGGAAGTGATTAATCGTTTGACAGCACTATATATATATATATATATATATATATATGAGATAGACAATTATATCTTACACTTTTAATACATATACTAAAGTTCAAAAGCTTGGGATATGTATGATCATTTTTTTTAAATAAATAAATAAAATAATACTTTTATCCAGCAAGGATGCATTAAATTGATCAACAGTGACAATAATGTTTTATAATGTTACTAATACTTTTATAATGTTACACAAAATAAGTGCTGTTCTTTTTAACTTTCTATTCATCAGAATTGATGATGATGATGATGATAAGACATGTTTCTTGAGCACCAAATCAGCATATTAAAATGACTTCTTAAGGATCATGTGACACTAAAGACTGGAGTAATGGCTACTAAAAATCCAGCTATGCCATACAGGAATAAATTATATTTTAACATATAATCAAATAAAAAAATTGTTATTTTTAATTGTAAAAATATTTCATAATATTTCAGTCTTTACTGTATTTTTGACCAAATAAATGCAGAATTGGTCAGCATAAGAGACTTTTAAAAACATTTTATCAAACCCCAAACTTTTGAAAGGAAACATGAAATTATGGCCCATTTCAAACATGATGTGGGACCATTTTAGTAATTTTCTTTACTCTGAAAGCGCCATAACTTAATTCTAAACAAGTTGTTTATAACTTCACTGTACCCCCCAAAAAAAGTGAGTACGGCACTTGGCAGTGGTCAAAATCACTTTTGGATTAATTCCAGCTTTTAAATTCAAAGATTCAAACAGCAATTAAATATGACATCATCAACAACAAACGGTTCTTACATGTTCTCGGAGAAAACTTGAGTAAATGACGTTAAGCCAAATTACCTGCAACATTCAAACAAACATACGGCTTCCTTCTAGATCACAAGATGGAATGGCTGACAGGGACACGTACCAGAAATTCTGGAATCTCGGTTTTGTTTTTCACATGGAAGGTTTATGTTGGTTATGAAGGACGTATATCTACAAAGTAAATCAATGGCTTTTTCCTCCTATGCTTTTTTTGTAAAAAAACAAAAAAAGAAGCAGCCTGGCAGAACAGAGAGAAAGACTAAAAACTCTCGGAGGAAAACTTTAGCATTAATGGGCCACAAAGGACTCAAACAAGCCACCAAAAAAAACCCCGGTAGCACAAAGGACAATAGTTAGTCCTCACAAGTAACGACTTTCCTGACTCTGGGAAAATCACGGTCTGAACCCACTGAACTATTCACAGGATTCTCTCAAATTTACTGCTTGTCAGAGACACCAAAGACAAAGGACAGAATGCTTTTCTATGGCGCATCTGAGCGTTTTGTTTACTTAGCAATTCACGTCATACTGTGGCATGTACACAGATCTTTCTCACACCATTTGCATTTGTATTTTATGAGCAGTGAGTTTGTTAGGTAACTCACCTGCAGGTCCTGAGCCAGTTCTCTACTTGATTTGGTTTATGACCTGAGGAGAAAAAAATACAAGTAGCTGTTCCGTGTAATAAACAAATGAATTTCCCTGAAAAGCAACAAGCAGCAAACAGTAAACAACAAATCTAACAGTGACGACTAACACAGAGTGGTTTTCTGAACTACCACTGTGGTCTGCGATTCTTTCGTTTTCCATAAACCTTTATTTGCTCTAAATTGGTTTATCATGACTTGAATGGAGAATCAAATGCCAGCAGTGTTCACTACCGCATTACAGCTTCCAGTACACCTTCCCACAGAGCTTCTAACCCCCAAAATCCCAGTATCGAGTTGAGAATCTCAGATATAAATGATAAAAAATGACAACTGTATGGTTTGCCTCTGAAAATAGAAATATCACGCCAAATTTGCATACATTTTTAGGGGTAAATTTATAAGAGTATTTACAGTAATTCTATTTATCGCTGAATCTTTATAGTGCACTAAATGCTGACATTCTTAAAATGCAGACTGTTATCTGTAGGCTTAATTCATGCAAAAGTATGGTAAAAGCAGCTTAGTGACATTTAAAGACAATATTTAATATTAGACAATATAAAATATTAGTTATTGGTATCAGCTTAAAATAAACAGTATAACGACGTGAAAGCAAAGTAGGGCCAAAATATTAAATAGACATTTACAGTATAATTGTAGTGAATTTCCTGGCAATATATATTGTGAGTTTTAACAGCATATCTGATTTCAACGTCTGTAGCAAAAATGCTGTTACATATGGTAAGTTACATTTATTATTGTGAATCAGTTCAAACTGTCTATTTCTATCAACTGATTAAATTATTTGTTTATATCATCCCTTGAAAATACTTGGTAATTTCGTTTCAAAAGAGTTTAAGTAAAAATATATGATAATAAAAATATAAATAGTGCTGGTTATTATTACTACGCATTGCTATATTTAAGTGCACATACAATTAAAATACCTAAAATCCTTTTAACTTAGAAAAACATGCATTGTATGTATTTTAGCTACATTTCTACTTATCTTAGTTCTTGCAATAAATATTTTGAATCTACATGGCTGCTTGGTTAATTTCTCTAGCATGTAGTATCTGTTAGTACAGAAACAAACAGATTTGAACCGTAACGCCATTAACAGAAGCACTGTACCTGTTTCTGAGGCTGTCGAAGTCTTATCCTCCATAGGCTGGGTAGACAGCGGCTCCTCTGCGCCCTGGTCCTGGGACTCAGAAGCCTGCCAGGAGTCTCGGCTCTGAGCCCAGGCCCTCCTCTTGATTCTGGCAGGGGGGGACTCGCACTCCTCCATGTCCTTAGCTCGGACGGGATACTACAGTGGGGGATGGTTCACCTGCAGAGAAGCGAAAAGGGATGGACTCAGACCTGAATGACACGACATTAGCCAGCCCCCCTCTCTCCGGAGGGATTGATAGCAGGCCCAAAAGAGCACTGTCTTGTGTCATACGAAGCAGATATGTAAGAGTCTGAACGAAGTCACATTAACCAAAACGGTTCACGCATCTTATGCTCATTTGAGCACTTTAAGAACAGAACTGCAAGAGCCAACATGTCTTTGATGCATTTATTGCATTAGCTGCACATGAGGTTAAGGGTGAAAACACAATGTGTAACAGACCATGTGTCACACTGTCTGCAATCACACAGACACCCGAAATCAAGAGCCAAAATGACTGTACAGACCAATGTTCCCTAAGAAACGTGCATAACATACAGTACATGGCCTTGATCCAAAACAGACTATAATAATATATATATATGTGACCCTGGACCACAAAACCAGTCTTAAGGGTCAATTTTTTTAAATTGAGCTTTATACATCATCTGAAAGCTGAATAAATAAGCTTGCCACTGATTTATGGTTTGATAGGACAGTATTTGGCCGAGATACAACTATTTGAAAATCTGGAATCTGAGAAAAAATCAAAAGTTGTCCAAATTAAGTTCTTAGCAATGCATATTACTAATCAAAAATTAAGTTTTGATATATACGGTAGGAAATTTACAAAATATCTTCATGGAACATGATCTTTGCTTAATATCCTAATGATTTTTGGCATAAAAGAAAAATCGATAATTTTGGCTATTGTTACAAATATACCTGTGCGACTTATGACTGGTTTTGTGGTCCAGGGTCACATATGTAGTAGCCTAAATTTGTATGAATTCTTACATTCTTACTTTACATGATAATTAATGTGAATCCGTAATCTAGAGTGAGTGTAATGCATATCACAAAAGCGAAGTGTTAAAGGAAGAGCTCACCCAAAAATGAAAATGTGCTGAAAGTTGTAGATGAGTTTGTTTCTTTAGCGAAACAGATTTGGAGAAATGTAGCATTACAACATCACTTGCTCATCAACGGATCCTCTGAAGTGAATGCAACCCTCTACGCACACCTTGGCAATATAATCACCATTGGCTAGTAAATTATTTAGTTTACTCGCCGTTAGCCAATGGCTAATGTTAGACATTTAGTCGCCCAGAGTAAGATTTAGTCGCATATGTGAGTGATTTACTCGCAATGTAGAGGGTTGGAATGGGTGCCGTCAAAGTGAGAGTCCAACAACTGATAAAAACATCACAATAATCCACAAGTAACACACATGGTCCATCAATTAAAGAAACAAGAAACAATTCCATCATTAAGACATTTTAACTTTAATCTGTTACGTCGGGCCAAAATATGAGTCCATAATCTACAATAATGCTTCCTCTAGTAAAAACGCCCATCACCTGTTGTCCTCACACATCAACACCCACGACATATTTCTTTAGAAACGTTTTGGAATTTGGACTGTTTACACTTGTAAATAGTGTTTCATCTGTGCATATCTCTTGCCTGATTCAGACAAGATCACCTTTTCACCGGAGAAAGCAATATTATTGAGAGAGGACTTGTATTTTAGTCAGAAGCAACAGTTTGAAGTTAAAAACGTCATAAAGATGTCAGCTGTGTGGATTACTTGTGGATCATTGTGATGTTTTTATCAGCTGTCTGGACTCTCATTCTGACGGCACCCATTCACTGCAGAGGATCCTTTGGTGAGCAAGTGATATAATGCTAAACTTCTCCAACTTTGTTTTGATGAAGAAACAAACTCATCTACATCTTAGATGGCCTGAGGCTGAGCACATTTTCAGCATATTTTCTTTTTTGGGTAAACTATTTCTTTAAAACAGCAATTATCTGTGGCATGTTTTTGTCCAATAATAGATGCTAGACGTGCAGAAATGACACACTGCATCTTTAACTAGCATAATCATCCTGACACAGTCAGCCTAAATAGTCTAAAGCGAACATTTTTTGCAATAAATTTTATTTCTATATATAACATCACCAAAATGTGGTGATAACCCAAATAACCAAAATAAATAACCTATGTCTGTCCAACAGAAATACATTTTGCTTAGCAAGAACAAAAAAATAGAGGGAACATTGATTTCAGAAATTACTGGAAAATCAAATAAAAGATGAAGGCCATGTGAAGGCAGCAACAACAAATAACCAGCATGAGAAACTAATAACATCTACAGAGATTCCAAGATTCCTGTCCATAAGAAGCAAACCAAAGAAAGAGAGGGAAAAGGAGGGAGAGAGAGAGATGGGGGCGGGGCAGGGGTCTTAACTGGAATAAACGGTAAAAAAGAAAAAGTCAAAAAGCAAGTTAAGCAGGAAATGTCTGTTTAGTTGAAAGATTACAAGCTGGTGTGGAGTCATTTCCTGTTTTGGATCTGGCACTTTTTGAAGGAACAGATGAGCTTGACCAAATGGGATGGATTTTTAATTCAGCGTTCTGATCTCCCACAATTCACACACTACTATTAATAGCATGTCTATTTTCAGACTGATCATCGAAGTGTGACAAATGTAAACCACCAGGAAACACCACCACATTTTATTACCAAAGCCTGGGGATTATAAGGGAACACATCAACATTGGGGAATATAGGCTACCTGCACGAATACACATTCCAAAATCAGAATCTACAACAATGGTTCTGAAAATAAGACCAAACAAGCATTAAAATAAGCTAAAACAACAACAACAAAAAATCCCACAATCTTGGAAAACAGATATATGAGGCGGCCGAATTTTAAAAGATCTGGAAATGTCATGGAAAGCAATAAAATCTTATCATTTCAGGGGCATTTTTAAAATACATTTTACTACTTATGTCAAGCTCCAAAATATTTATTGGATAGAAACTGCGAGTAAAAAACATTTAAAATGTTATTTTGTGATAACTAATGGCTTTTCGTACATTCGCCTCTTTATTAATTACATGCATACATTAAAAAAAAGAAAGAAATGCACATGAAATATTAATGAGTGGATTTTTTTCATTATTTGAGAAATAAAATTAGCAATACAAAAGAAACAAAACCACAGTTATGTCTGGAAATCATCTGACAGGGACAACAGTCAATAAAATTATTTAACAGTCATTCTACGACAGTATTTGATGGAAAAATGCTGCAAAGCAACCAGTCACAATCAAGTATTCCATAGAGGCATGTCCTAATATTGTAGAATTGTCTACTAGGTTTTGATAAATAAGTCTAATAATGCAAACACAGTCTCAGTTTCAGCTGCATATCTGTTCACAGGTTCAAATCCCATCAGAGGCTTGTTATTTTTGGACTCCTTTAACAGAATTGATGTCCAGTCTACTTGGAGAAAGTTAAAAGGAAGCAAACAGTGTACTCTAGAATGTAGACTGCCTAAAAACCACTTCAAACACCCCTTTTCTCATCAAAAACTAATTGTTCACTTGCAACACACAATGATTAATTACATTACCACCAGTGGCGGCTCGTGGGTTTTAAAATCGCTGAAAGTGAACACTCGATGGTGATTGGCTAATTTTTTTTACCAACGGAGGCATGAGAGCTCAGCTCTCCCCCGGCCTCCCCCTCCCCTTTTCTATCACCTAGCGGTTGTAATTACATCAGCAGATTCGGCACATTCGCGATAGAAAAGCAGCACTTTCACTTTATGGTATTACAACTGTGAAATTACAAATAAAAAATACACATTCTGAGACATGAACTGAAATGAATTGTGAATTTTATTAACATTAAATCGTCCTCCTCCCATTTTCACCTCAAAATTATGGGGAAGCTGTGCCTCCCCTGCCTCCCCCGACGAGCCGCCACTGATTACCACACAAATAGGCCCTCTCTAACGTCATGTTAAGCGTAATTTACACATCACATCAGCAAATGTTGATTAGCTATAGCAATCCAGACTGGAACACTGTGTCCACATCTTTAATGTAGTTCAAGGAAAACATTCATCTCTGACTTGAAATATTAATAAATACTGTAAGTATGAGTCCTCCTACTACCAGTTTGATACATGGCTGCTCCAAGAAAAAAAGAACAAAATGCTAACCTAAATAGCATGTTGATAGATTCAATAAACAGACAACAAAAAAGTCTGTCAACAAGCCATGTAACAGCAGTCAAATATGAGAGCAACACGCTCCATTCCCTTTCACAAACAGCGTAGTTGTTTAATTCTATAAACACAGGAGAACTCGTGCTCTCCGCTCCATTTTGGACCTGCGATTTGTAAACAGTGCTGACTGAGTTACATACTCTGCTTTAAATGGATAGAGACTTCATGAAGGAGGATGAGGAAAGCAGTGACTTTACATAAATAAGCGCTACTAAGCAACGTCAAGCATGCCGCTCATCCACCAATCACAGAACATATGCAGAATGCTAACTAGGGGAAACCTTTGCAGTAAACCCCACACACAGCAAACTGTAAACACAACGTCCCAATATTCCCAGCAAACCTTGCATTATATAAGATATTATATATAGTTATATAGAATGCATTCATTCGGCTGTGATACAAAATTCCAAAAAAGTTGCATAAATTAAATAATGCTTAATCAAATGTCATAACTGGGCCTTCCGCTGAAAATGACCTTCTCTGTGGTGAAGAATGCAGGACGTATGCAATAATTTAGTGTTTTAACACTTAAGTAAAAGAACCAAACTTACATCCCTTAAAAATGTAGTATATATGTGTGTATACTTCATCTGTCTTAAGCTATATATATATATATATATATATATATATATATATATATATATACATACATACATACATACAGCTTATGTATGCATGTATACATTTTGGTCCATATTAATAGGGGCCATGTCTCTGTCCACTTTTTATTCATACTATGCTTTTGTAGAACCCCAAGAACTGTAATTTAACATTAAATATATGAATAATAATAATAAATAATAAGACTATATGTGTATATACTGTATAGTGAACAGATTTAAACTGAGAAAAAAACTGAAAAAACCCTGATCCTGTGCCATTAAACCAGACTAACTACTTCAAACATTGTAAACCAATAGAGTCTGTGATGAATAGCTGGATGTCAGAGCTGTGAGGAAAATCAGTGAGCCCCTCAATTCCACTGAATAAACACTCTGTCGCTATCATCCTTCTCAAACCTGTCAACAAAAGCTTGTTTGACTGAAAATGCCTTGAGAAACGATGACTATTTTTAAAACGCTGCATGCACCCCACACATGCTCTCGCTATGACCTCTTTCTGTTGAAGTGAGGACGTTCCAGTTCCCACATCTCATTCCAGATTTGACCGGTTGCTTGTTGTGTCCGTCCCCACGTCCCAAGGCCCCAAACAAAAACAGGACCGGGGCTCCAAGACAAACACGGCACAAACAACAGAACATCAAAGCCCATCCTAAGAAACATCCCACAGTTAATGCATCATGCTTACACAGAGACCTAGTGATTTAAGACTATATCCGGTCCAAACAGGCAGATTCTCAGAAGAACTAGGCAATTTATTGAATATTCAGGATGACTTCACTGGAAATATATATTTAAACATAGTTATTTTTGGATATTCAGGATATCACAATGTCATAATATTTTATTATGCTTTAAAAAGACAGTGTCATCAGAGTAGTTTCCGAATCATTCCTTGTCTCATGAGCATGAAAGCTTAAGACAGATGAAGTATTAGTGCTTCTGAGTTATACATGAAGGGGAAGTATATAATATATGTCCCACTAGCATCAAAAAGAATTGCAAAAATAATAAACAATAATTTAACACCATGTCCATTGGATGGACAAACTAGTAATTATTAAATATTCTTCAAGTGGAAAAAAAGTGGTGGAAACACGCCTTAATTAGCGGCTGTTTGAAATGGTTGGCTGTTTGGTTGAAATGATGGTTCCAGACATAGCAAATGCCTAAATGTTGAAAATATATTTCATTATACATGGTCAAAATGTTGAAAAATATTGAAATGTAAATTGCTTTTAGGAATTTCACACAGCCATAAATCTCAGTACTATCTCTATTTTAACCTTTAAGGGGAGCTTAATCATTTTAACAGATATCTACAGCTAAAACAATATCCTAGTGAAGAAAACAGAACTAGTTTTAAGAAAGAATGGCCAGTGACCTGAAAGTAATGTTATCTTTCATCCATGCAGTGATGTCATGAATTTCAAAGCAGAACAAGATAAGCCTTACCCAGAAAGCTGCTCTTTTCAAACCACACCTGCAATGTTTTCTTCCCAAGTTAGAACGCAATATCCAGTTTGCACCAGTGCCTTGGTGAACTGCCACCCTCAATGACCTTTGGTATTGGCTCTAAACGCAAGCCCAAGGCCTAGCCTGTGAAATAACATGGCATTCTGACAAAGTCCTCCATTGTGATATTGTTTTAGAGACCACAGCATCTATGAAAGAAAAGGTTATTCTGTAGCCCTCCCATAAGTCCCACGGGTGTGAAAGTGCTGCTGTTGACAAAATTTTAGGGCCAAATATAGAGCCCTGTGGTACGCCAAAAACAAAACAATCTTATATTGCTCTAGCTCAGCATTTCTAAACTGATAATGTTTTATATCTCTACAAAGATCACCAGATGAATGTCTGCATACAGGGAACCATCAGATTTCTCTCTGAGGAATGCAAACATGAACAAATGGGAGCTAAGAGACACAAGTGTAAGGCATGTTTTGCACAAACTGTAAAAAAGAGAATTTACTGCACTGTTCATGAACATGCCGATATATATCAGTATATCGCAAGTCTGTTTTTACAATAAGGCACCAATACTTCAGGATATTTTATAATTTCTTTTTTCTTGCATTCAGGCATAGTATTTTCTACATATTAATTAATTGTACGAAAATGGTGCATCACAGACTTCTATAAAATGCAGCACTGGCCAAAAGTGAAGCTAACCGAGGGAGAGAGATTGAAAGTGATACCACCGATTCACTCTCTCTCCCATGCTTTTTGCCCAATGTCAATCCCAATCCAATTAGGTCACTGTGATGCATCGCAATATTCTAAATCGTGACACATGACGTGTATAATGAGGTAGCTGCTGATCCCCAAACGTAATTTTTAGGATAAGAACATTACATTGCATAGAGTACGTTTCGGTAATTGCATAGACTATGTTTCTGGTCTTTCACATGCCGTGTGAATATGTTGAATATGTTCAACACAACATGTTGAAATGGGCACCAAATTGTATGTGTCACTTATGCACTGCAGACAGGAAATACGTAGAACAGACCTAAACCTAAAACTGCCTCGCTGCTTTCAGCTTAAAAAGAGATCAAGGCAAAATGCTTCCAAAACATGGAACAAAGTGTTCACCGGAGGGCTAAAGTCTAAAAATCAATCTCCGCTGAGGATGTGACAAGCTTTTGTTTTGAACATGTGACACAGTACTTATAGTAATGGCATTTTGGGTAATTCTCCCTCTCTGCTTACATTGGAGTCTTTTTCCACTTGTCTTCTGACAGCAAGTGAGAAGAAGGATTGTGACAATAAATTCAGACACTATCAAACTCAGTGTGTCCTCAAGAACCAGAACAGCTGGAAGTTTCTCTGGCACACACACATATAATATGTGTTGTAAACAGTGACGCACAATGAACTATATTTTTTAAATGGATAGATAATATATTTAAAAGATATTTAACTAACAAAATATATTCCAAAATGTATTTCAGGGCAAGAAAACTTCTTCAGTCTTGCAGTAGCCCACATTTAGGCTAAAAATAAATGTTGATGAAACTTACTAGTTTTTATTTAACTGTTTAATTGTGTTTTTAATAATTGATGAATGCACACACATTCATCACAGTCCTTTTACAGTGTTAGCAGACAAAAGCAAAATCATATCATGCAGTTATTGCATGTGTTATTGCAGTCATTCTTAACTATTTTTGCTTCAAGTTCCATTATACTTTCGACATCAAGTGGCGACCCAACAAATTAGCATAACGGTTTATGATACACAGGTAAACAAAATGAACAGTTTATAAACATTTATTTTACCTTGCATAGCTTTGTACGTTCTAATAAATTAGGCAGCTGCCTAATTTGTCTAGTTTCTAAGCAACAGACGGACCAAAATTTTAATGTCAACATCAAAAGCCCACTCATTTTAAGATTGCTATCATAACTATTCCCCTTAAATCAGTGCAGAAAATGCGAGTACACCGATTCCATCTGGGCCTTCTCATTTTCCCTGTTAGTTTAATGCTAAATATGTTTCTAATAGCAAGAGGCAGATAAAAACACTGATTTGCATTCCCCTGCCTTGCTGCACACTGATTAATGTTTTTTTAATCCAAGTGTGTTTTATGGCACACTTTGTATTCCAGACACTGTGTCCTGGAGCTTGGAAGCGAGCAAGGGTACAAGAGAGAAGGCGGTGCCAAGGTAACGCACAAGGTCAAACAAACCATTTGACGGATCTTAACACTTTACAAGTGGCAAAAGCAACAGGACATTCTGTCACAGCTACTCTACCACCCAAGAAATTAGATGGGGAGATGTGGGACGTGATCTGCGTTTGGAGAGCTGATGATGTAACCTAATTACTAGAGATGCACCGATCGATCGGCCAAGGATCGGAATCGGACGATTTTCCTCATGATCGGCCCGGATCGGTGACCGGCCAGTCAGTCTCACTTCTTTCCGATTTTGAGCCGATCCGTTTTGTTACCAGTGGCACAGACAATAACGTCAGCCGCGCATTCTCGCTTCTCTTCTCTCCGATGACCCCTTCTCTCTCACACACGTTTCATTCGCTCCGGTTAAATAGTGCTTGTATTGCGCATTATTTTAGTCATTCCCGCAGGTTTCGCACTTATACCAAACGCACGCGCACCACCACTGATCAATATTAGTGGAGCGCACAATCCGCACTCAGTCTCAAACAGCTTGTGAGCCACAAATACCAAAATGAGTGGCTAACTGCGCTAAAAACGTTCAAATACATAAAAAATTATGTCAAAATGCCCGTCTTGGCGAGTATCCAGTTAAACACAGTCAGTTTTGGAACGTTAAATAGTTGA